>NC_081180.1:130845619-130910325 GCF_029867415.1 Vicia villosa | reverse complement strand
AAAGGAAGTGTGGTAGCTGATCATCTGGCTCATCAAGCAGTGGATGATTATCAAGCATTGAACTTTGACTTCCCAGACGAAGACATTATGCTAGTCAATGACTACAAACAACCAGGACCAGAAGAAGGACCCGAGCCAGGATCCCGGTGGACTATGGTTTTTGACGGAGCTTCTAATGCACTTGGCAATGGCATCGGAGCTGTGATCATTTCCCCCGCAGGAGGTCATACACCATTCACTGCCAGGTTATGCTTCAATTGCACTAACAATATAGCCGAATACGAAGCATGTATTCTGGGTCTTAAAGCTGCAATCGATCTAAGAATCAAATTCCTGGAAGTCTACGGAGACTCGGCCTTGGTAATCTACCAAGTCAAAGGGGAATGGGACACAAAGCACCCAAATCTAATTCCTTACAATAAATATGTGCTGAGTTTGATTCCTTACTTCAAAGAAATCACTTTCGAGCACATCCCACGCGAGGAAAATCAACTAGCTGATGCTTTAGCTACCATGTCATCCATGTTCAAAGTCAGGTGGGACAACGAGGCGCCTATGATCACCATTTACAGGCAAGATGAACCATCCTATTGCAATGAGATCAATACCGAAGGAACCAAGGAAAAACCATGGTTCCATGAAGTAAAAAGATATCTCGAAGCTCAGGAGTACCCTGAAGGGACATCCATTAATGACAGAAAGTTTCTAAGGAGGTTTGCTGCCAAATTCTTTCTAAGCAATGGAACCCTATACAAACGCAACCATGACTCGACTTTACTTCGCTGTGTAAACAAGAAGGAAGCAGAACAGATCATGGAAGAAATACACAATGGTGCCTTCGGTACTCATTCCAGTGGACATACAATGGCTAAAAAGATCCTAAGAGCAGGTTATTACTGGTCTACCATGGAAACAGACTGCCATCATCACTCCCGAACATGTCACAAATGCCAGATATACGCTGACAAAGTACATGTACCTCCAGTTCCATTAAGCGTCCTGACGGCTCCTTGGCCTTTTGCAATGTGGGGTATTGATATGATTGGAGAAATCAAACCTACTGCCTCCAATGGACATCGCTTTATCCTGGTCGCTATTGACTACTTCACAAAGTGGGTAGAAGCAGCTTCATTTGCTTCTGTTACCAAGAATGTGGTGGCCCGGTTCATCAAATACAATCTCATTTGTCGGTACGGCATCCCTGAACGGATTATCACGGACAATGGCACAAATCTAAACAACAGAATGATTACTGAACTTTGCACACAGTTCAAGATCAAGCATCATAATTCTTCTCCATATCGACCAAAGATGAACGGCGCGGTGGAAGCTGCCAACAAGAACATCAAGAAAATCATACAAAAAATGACAGTAACCTACAAAGACTAGCATGAGATGTTACCTTTTGCTCTTCATGGTTATCGCACATCTGCGCGTACTTCAACAGGGGCAACTCCATTCTCCTTAGTCTATGGTATGGAGGCAGTTCTTCCAATTGAAATTCAGATTCCTTCCCTAAGGATTATGAAAGAAGCCAATCTAGACGAAGACGATTGGATTCAAACACGGTTGGACCAGATAAACTTGATTGATGAGAAAAGGCTCGCAGCTATTTGTCATGGTCAGCTATACCAAAAGCGTATGATCAAAGCCTTCAACAAAAAAGTCAAAAGTCAAGCATACCAAACTGGTGGCTTGGTTGTCAAACGCATCATCTTACCACAAGGTGATCCCAGAGGCAAATGGACTCCCACTTACGAGGGACCGTTCATAATCAAGAAAATATTCTCCGGCGGCGCCATGTTGCTTACCACCATGGATGGCGAGGATTTCCCACATCCTGTGAATGCTGACATAGTCAAAAAAATACTTCTCTTAAAAAAGAAAAAAACAGCTCGCTAAGTTGAAAACCTGAAAGGGCAACTTAGGCAAAAAAATGAGCGTCTCGGTGGATTGAAAACCCGAAAGGGCGGTCCAGGCAAAAATTAGAGACTAAACAAATACTATCCCGGTAGGCTGAAAACCTGAAAGGGCAGCCTAGGCAAAAGTTAGGGAATGAAGCATACAACTGTGTTCCGTTCAGCTGCCTACTCACCATCAAGATTCAACACCTCAAAGACGCCGATCAGTCCAATCATTTTCTTCCAACAAGTGAGGGATGAGATGCTCGAGGACAGATTGGCAATAGCAGAGTTGAAACTTGACTGGATTGTTTTCACATAGCTATTTATCTCTATAAATATTTTCCAAAACTTTCTGATAATTTCCTACTTCTAGGATTGTTGTCTCCCTGTGCTAACCAGCCTATCATGGCTCTTTTTCAAAAATCAATGCAGCTTAGGCTCAAAAATCACTATTTTCACTTTTTCTGTTTTAAATACGTAAACGTCCCAATGATAATTTTGAATGAACATGTGCATTTGAATATGATTGATGTTTACCAGGAAAAACAGGAATAGCATTCAGGAAATGTCCCAATTATCTGGACATCATTCCATCAGAAGAAAATCCCCAAGAGAAACGCATTTCTCAGCAAATTCCTCAAAAAGATTTTCTCTTCAAAAGAAGTCTTATCCCCCAGCAGGGTTGTTCCAGATTACTATCTTCAGAAGGTGTGATCCCCGCACCCGGACTTGGTCAGATAGTGCATCAGAGGATTATGCATCTTCCTCATTCCCATTTGAAAGGGCATCAGAACTTCCAGCTACCTTTCATTCCCAAGTGATATTCAAAGATCCTTCAACAGAATACCAGGGTTCTCAAAGAATTTCCCCAGCCGAGGGTACTCAAACAAGACAAAAGATCATCAACGATCACAATATAGTCATATCCAGATGACTGGCGGAAATTTATTTTCCCAAATAGAAGCTTGACATCTCACATTCATACATCATATTCATACATCATGCATCATGCGCATATTCATACGCATATTCATACACAACATCACATGCATATTTCTCCGGGAATATCTCACATTTACATGCATCATAAACATTGCATATCACTAACTTGATTTTTCAGGTAGACGAATATCTTCAACAAAGATGTTCGCCATCACATGCAGTGTTCACCTGAGTTCCATGAACGGTTCTCTCAGATATAATCAAGCCGAAGATTCATTCTGATCACTTACCAACTCAAAAACAGACATCACAGATCTAAAGTTGATACCTCAGACGGTTCCAGAACGATCTAGCATTATAGATCAAAGCGATACCTCAGACGGTTCCAGAACGATCTAGCATCACAGATATAAAGTTGATACCTCAGACGGTTCCAGAATGATCTAGCATCACAGATCTAAAGCGATACCTCAGACGGTTCCAAAATGATCTCGCATCACAGATCTAAAGCGATACCTCAGACGGTTCCAAAACGATCTAACATTGCAGATCTAAAGCGATACCTCAGACGGTTCCAGAACGATCTAACATTGCAGATCTAAAGCGATACCTCAGATGGTTCCAGAACGATCTAACATTGCAGATCTAAAGCCGATACCTCAGACGGTTCCCCAATGATCAACATCGAAACTAAGGCTTGCTGTTAGAACGATCTAACATTGCAGATCTAAAGCGATAGTAAGTGGGCCACACCTCGTCGCAGTAAGCGTTACAGCTTGGATCTTTACTAAGGCTTTCTGTTCAACATCGAAACTAAAACGATTCTCTTACAAGCAAAGCACATTCATTGGATTAGGCGAATTTTTAGGACTTGGAGAATATCAAGGAGAAATGGGTGGGTTAAATAAATTTTGAGCCTTATATCCATTGTTTCCTAAAACATGAACCAGGCCAAGTTACAACATTCAAAAGTCCTAATTGAGGCAAGGTTAACTACGAAAGCATATTAAGCAGGATTTTGTTATACTGACTCCTATGTTTGTTAAAACTATTTCTAATCACTACGCTTCTTCAAACATTCGTTTCTAATCATTCACTCCTAATTCATGACAGACTTCGATTTCAAAACTTGCATTCGCATTACATTAGAATTACTTTTCAAAGGGTACGACGCCATCTACGAATATACACTTAGCATCGAGGAGATCTCGAAATTGGTTAATCAAAGATGACCATTTCTAATAAAGACTCTTGCATGGGGGAACCACATCTAGAGGGTTTTCCTAAACAAGGGCAAAACCTCAATGATTACAGGGGCATACAACCAAACATCCTATTAACTAGGGGCATTCTTCCTAAGGTTCAATTGACTTGGGTCACATCTCGAAGCAATCTCAATCAGGGGCATGTCAAGCATGGGATAAATTCAAAATGGATAGAAAACCATGGATAACCCTCCATATCTGGCAAGTCAGGGGCACACCCTTCAATCTAAACATCGAAGCATATGACAAGGCTATTTCCTGGGGCACTTCCCTCATAAGCATCTTTTTCCGCGAAAATACTGGGGCAATGGATATCAAATCCGTAAGACGTACAACAAAAGGAAAATGCGTCTTCATACTTTGCAACCTCGAATAAATCTTTCTCCTAACTACGATCTTAAAAAAAAAACAGGTATTAGAAAATCGTGCTAGCATCCAACAACCTTACAACATTGGCAAACTATATCCACTTGGTTATCAACAACCTATCATTGGGGCATCATGCAAATACATGAATCATGCATTACATACATCGGTTGATACATTACACCATACCTTTTTAGGTAGTCTTCTTTAAGACAATCATCGTCATCTCCAAGAACCTTTTTTAGGTAGTCTTCTTCAAGACATTCTTTTTCTAAGTACTGAAGGATAGAAAAACACTTAGAAAGGGGGGTTTGAATAAGTGTAGCTTTAAAAACTTGACAGATAAAAATAAATTGCACAGTTATTTTTATCCTGGTTCGTTGTTAACTAAACTACTCCAGTCCACCCCCGCAGAGATGATTTACCTCAACTGAGGATTTAATCCACTAATCGCACGGATTACAATGGTTCTCCACTTAGTCAGCAACTAAGTCTTCCAGAGTCTTCTGATCACACACTGATCACTCCAGGAACAACTGCTTAGATACCCTCTAAGACTTTCTAGAGTATACTGATCCACACGATCACTCTAGTTACAACCTGCTTAGATAACCTCTAAGACTTCCTAGAGTATTCTGATCCACACGATCACTCTAGTTCCTTACAACTTAATGTAATCAATTCTAAGAGTATTACAATTGCTTCTTAAAAGCGATAATCACAAACTGTGATATTTCTCTTAACGTTTAAGCTTAATCTCACTAATATATTACAACAGCAATGTAGTGAGCTTTGATGAAGATGAAGATTCTGAGCTTTGAATTTGAACAGCGTTTCAGCAAGTTAATTGTTTTGCAAATCGTCAGAATTGTTAACCTTGCTTCTCATCAGAACTTCATATTTATAGGCGTTGGAGAAGATGACCGTTGAGTGCATTTAATGCTTTGCGTGTTCCGTACAGCATCGCATTTAATGTTATACGCTTTTGTCAACTACCTCGAGCCTTGTTCACGCTGTGTCTACTGACGTAGCCTTTAGTAGCTTTTAACGTTCCTTTTGTCAGTCAGCGTAGCTTGCCACTTGTACTTCCTTCTGATCTGATGTTTGTAAATACAACGTTTGAATATCATCAGAGTCAAACAGCTTGGTGCATAGCATCTTCTGATCTTCTGACCTTGAAGTGCTTCTGAGCGTGATACCATCAGAACTTCAGTGCTTCTGATCTCTTGTTCTTCTGATGCTTCCATAGACCCATGTTCTGATTCTGCTTCGACCATCTTCTGATGTCTTGCCAGACCATGTTCTGATGTTGCATGCTGAACCCTTTGAGACAAAGCTTCTGAGCGCTGAATTATGCATACTCTTTATATATTTCCTGAAAAGGAAATTGCATTGGATTAGAGTACCATATAATCTTAAGCAAAATTCATATTATTGTTATCATCAAAACTAAGATAATTGATCAGAACTATTCTTGTTCTAACAATCTCCCCCTTTTTGATGATGACAAAAACATATATAAATGATATGAATTTGCGATCAGAAAGAACAGACGGCAAAAGACAAATTACACAGCTATAGCATAAGCATATGAATATGTCTCCCCCTGAGATTAACAATCTCCCCCTGAGATAAATAATCTCCCCCTGAAATAAATACTCGAAGAACTTTAATAAAAGACTTCCCTGATTATTTCGGTAGAGACGATCACATAAGCTTCTGTCTTTAGAGAATTCATAGCTTCTGACTTCTGCATCCATTGGACAGCTTCAGAACTAGAATTTCTTTAGATCCCTAGAACACTCACATCTTCTGATTCCTGCTTCCATCTAGGACAGCTTCAGAACTTGAATTTCTTTGATCTTCTGAACATTCACAGCTTCTGACTTCTGCTTCCATCTAGGACAGCTTCAGAACTTGAATTTCTTTGATCTTCTGAACATTCACAGCTTCTGATTTCTGCTTCCATTTAGGACAGCTTCAGAACTTGAGTTTTCTGGATCTTTAGAACATTCACAGCTTCTGATTTCTGCTTCCCTCGGATAGCTTCAGAGCTTTGAATTTCTACCAACATCACTTCATGCTAGATTTGTATCAGAACATTGTTGAATGTACCAGAGCACCATCAGAGCATCTCTACATCCTGAAATGTTACAGAACAAAAACTAAACGACAAAAGTCAGCATGAACGAGTCAGAACATAAAATGTATATTAGAACACATTATATGTATCAGAGCCATATAGGCTGAAATAATGTATCAGAGCAAATAGAATTTTGTCAGATCAAATAAACAAATATGGATCAAATTCTATTATCAGTGCTTCTGATTTCTGAAGCTTGATAGCACTCAGCTTGCTTCAGTTTCCATGAGCTTATTCTTTTTACAGAATAACACTTCTTATGGTTTTGCTTCTTGTGTTTACTTCTTCTTATGGTTTTGCTTCTTGTGTTTGCTTTGAAGATTCTCTTCACTTCTTTATACCTGCAAAACACTTAAACCATATAGAACTTGCAGTTCTTGTTAGTAAATGTGTGGGAGCTTTACCCAGCAACTGATAGATTAATCAAATCATTTATCATTTATCTTCTCCCCCTTTTTGTCATATCATCAAAAAAGCAAAAAAGATTCAGAGACAAACAAAACGAAACACACAGAGGAAGAAGATGATTTCATTGAAGTTCAAACAGCAGGTACAGAAGTACATGAAGATAAGTAAGATCAGATGCACAAAGACAGATGCAACGAAAAGAAAGAAACAACACAGACTCAATCTAAGATGGCCCTAGCCTTGACAAGATCTTGGCCAGCATCTCTTGAACCTCATTGTTGTGTCCTTCTTGCCTCACCATGAAAGCTCTATACTCATCATTGAGTGAGCTTTGCTCATCCTGTCTCCTCTGAATTTCTTCCAGAGTCCTTGCAAGACGAGAAGATTCATCAGAAGAAGCTTCACCGCTTTCGACCACAGGAATAGCAACTTGATCTATAGCTTCCATGGATAGATCATTTGCAGGGATTTCCTCAACAGGATCTGATTCAGCAACTTGATCTTCAGCATCTGCTTCTTGCATAGAAGCATCTCCATATTCTGCAGCAGGAATTTCCGAGTCTCCATTCTCAAGTGCCTGAAGAATGGCAGCTAGATTCCTGGGAGCAGAAGGACCTTCAACTTCTGGTGGGTCAACAACTTCTGGAATGACCAAGCTTGGATCTTTCTCAGAAGGGTTTTCCCTCAGATAGTCAAAGAGAGTCTTGAAGTCTCCGAGCAGAACAGGATAATCAGGAATAAAGATAACAATATCCCTGCATGGATTTGCTTCCATTTCAGCAGCCAATCTTAATTGTTCCATCTCATCCAAGAAGGGCTTCTCTTCCAACAGATGTCTTCCTTTGAGACTAGCAAACCAGAAGTCTTCATAATTCCTCAGAATTCCACGAGGCCGTGGGGCAGCAGCTACACAGGCTTCCTGAAGTTCTAAAAACAGAGCATCTGATTCTCTGCGAAGGATCCTCCAGAAGTTCCGCATAGCAACATCATTCAATCCAGAACTTTCAGCAATTCTGAGAGTATCAAAGATACTTCTGAGATTCCTCTTTATGTTTTCAAAAACTACACCAATAGGGTATACAGGGCGAAATTTTATTTGGGTTTTTGAAAAGGCAGGGTTGGAAGTGAAGTACGGATGAGGTTCTCTATCCAACCTATAAGAAGATTCTGCTTCAGTATCAGAATCCAACACTACTACTTCAGCTTCAGGACGAGGCTTGGGAGTGTAGTTGCAATCACGGAGCAGCTGCTCATGTGATGCAGAGGTTGGAAGAGGAGAATCACAAAGATTGTTTTGAGAGGTGGAGGGAGTATGTTCAAAGGTGGCATTGAGAGAAGGTTGAGATGGAAAGAGAGTTTGAAGGGGTGGTATATCCAGAACAGGATTTATGGTAGGTGGAGAGGAAGGAAAGGTTATAGGAGAAGATGGAGGTGTAAGAACATGGACAAAAACCGGTGATTCTGATGTGGCTTTTTCTGGTTCAGGTGTAGGGACAACCTCTATTGGTGCAACTTCTGAACTAACAGCAGGAACAGAATCAGGTTCAGAAATGCATATACCTTTGGAACCTCTCAGAAAAGCTTTGGCCACATCCTCAGTCTTCTTCTGCTTTTTACTCTTCGGCTCTTCAATAATCTTTGCTTTGCCTCTAGAGATTTCTTTCCTTCTGACATAAGCCAGAACTTCTGGTTGATTCTCAGCCTCTTGAGCAGCATTTTCTTCATCTGAGCTTTGAATAATCATCTTCCTTTTTCTGGTTATCTTCTTCTTAACAATTTCAACAATCTCATCATTGTTATTTGACTTCTTCTTCTTTTTCTTCTTCTCAGCTTCCTTCTTATTCTTCTCAAAATCAGCAGATACGGCCTTAACAACTTTTGCAATCACTTCTTCTGGGACTACTTCATTTTTAGTGGTAGCAGCAACTTTCTTTGCAACCTTCACTTGGTTAAAGGAGGGATGATCAAACTTTCTTTTGGTTCTTTCTTCCTTCTTGCGATTCACTTTAATAGGAGCACCTTTGTCTTGATCTTTAAGACTCTTATCCTCTTTTTGTGACTTCAGATACTTAGTTCTTACTTCAGGTACCTCACTATTGAAGAAGGTTTCAAAGTCAGCTAGAACTGGTTTTCTTCTGATTCTTGTTCCAGCTAGAGGTTGAGGAACTTTGAGGATAGTGTCAATTATTTTCATCTTCTTTAAAGAAAAAGCATTCAAACAGGCTCCAGAGGTGACAGCAAGGTCTTTGATAATACCTTCAGACTCCAGACTCTCAACAATCTTGGAATGCACCAGAAGGTTTGTAATGATTCTACCAAAAGGAATGATTGTTCCACCATTTTCTTTTCTGAAAGCGTTTCTGGAATCCTTTACTGCTTTCCACATATGATTGAAGATAATGTAAATCGCATCAACCTTCTTCTGAGTGGCAATGCAATAAAGAATATACCTTTGATCATTACTGATGAAATCCGAGGCATGTGTTCCTTTCCTATGGTAGAAGCACCCAAGAAGGATCTTTGTCCAGATTCTGTAGACATCTCTCAAATCCTTGACGTGTTTTGTTTTCTTGACATTTGGATAGAGAGTGGATAGAACATCTCCCAAATCTGCCCTTTGATCAAACTCAAAAACCCCTTCAGGGTTTTTCAGGTCAAACATCATTCTTAGGATGTTTTCAGTAATAACAACAAACTTTCCATGGACGAAAGAAAGTATAGATTTTGGAGCAACCACAGCATGTGCCCAGAACTCCTTAACAAGATCCGGATAAACTGGACCAACGAACTCAGCAAACAACGAGGTCCATCCTTGAAAGATGATGTCTTCTTTAAGGTGAAATTGGTTTTCTTCAATGTTGTCAAAGTCAACCATGAGTTCACACAGAACTTCCAATTCATCTTTAGGAATGGAGCATGCAACAACAGGGGTGAGTTCCTGGTTTGTTTCATTATGAATATGGAGAAGAGTAGATGAACCAACAATTTGAGATGAGGAAGCAGCCATTGAAACAGATCTAACAACTAAGAGGAACAAATTCTGGGTTTTCGGTTAGGGTTTTAGAAACGACTAAGAAGATTTCAAAGGAGAGTATGCAAGAGGAAGGAGAGACACGGAGCGAAAAAAAATATATGAGATGATTTGAAAAGAATATATAGAGACGGATTTGAAAAAGAAAATAATAAGAAATATAAACTGAACAGTTCCAGAATCAAAAGAAATCAATTTTATTAAATGATGAGTGACGTAAGGAGAGAGAACGTGGTAAATGAAATGATTTAATACAGTTACCTAGGTCGGCGTCTTTTCAACTGCACGCTTTGTACTAACCGTACAGACACGTGTTCACCATCAGATAATAGATGACAGCTGTAGATTTCAGAATAGACTTTACGCCTTCAGATTCTGATCAAGTTTCTCTTCTGGAAACACTCCTTCTGAAGTGTGCTGATATAAATCTGAATGATCTTCTGATCCATTACTTCTGATATACACAGCTTCTGGAGGTTCACTTCTTTGTTCTGCAGCTTCTGATACGACAAAAATTGTATCTGCAGAAATTCTTAAGCTGCTTTGTTTCATCAGAAACAAGTTTATCATCAAATCAGATATTTAGATTCGTCAACAATCAACGTTTCAATATTGTATATTCTGTAGCATTTAGAGCATTCAGAATAATCAAGAACGAAACACCATTGCTTTAGAAACAAACAAAACAGATGGTTCCAAGACTAATAAGCTTTCTTTTCTGATCTCCTACGAACATAGTTTCTTCAACAGATTTAAGTACCAGAACTTGGAAGACAGTCCTTCTTCCCTTCAAGTGTTGAGACCAACTTGAGTCCAGATGACATGACATGTTGACTTTTATCTTCTTTGTCACCAAGAGAATCTGCAAAAGAAATAGTCTTTTTCTTTGGTACCCACATCTTCTTGGGTCCTTTCTTGTTAGTTCTCCTCAAGTTCTGATTGAACTTGGGTTTAACATTGTAAGCAATAGGAGGAACAACATGATAATTTTTAATGTGAGTTTCATGATATTTCCTAGGTTGTATCACATGCTTTTTGGTGTGTGTTATGTGAAAACTTTGAGCATGTGAAGTGTGCCTAATATCATGGGAGTGGCCATACTTGAACTGATCATACAATGGCTTGTATGTGAATTTCATTTCATCAACAGGTTCAAGTTTGTATGGGGTTTCACCCTCAAAACCAATGCCGACTCTTTTGTTTCCAGACACAGCATATATCATAGAAGCTAGCTGACTTCTGCCAATACTTCTAGATAAGAACTTCCTGAAACTTAAATCATATTCTTTCAGAATATGGTTTAGACTAGGAGTGGATTTTTCTGAATCAGAAGGAGATCCAACATTATTGGATAATTTTAAAAGTTTTTCTTTTAATTCAGAATTCTCTAACTCAAGCTTCTTTGTTTCAAATTCAAATAGCTTTTTCAGCTTTTTGTATTTGAGACTGATCTGAGACTTGAGTTCCAGAAGTTCAGTTAGACCGGAAACTAACTCATCTCTAGTAAGTTCAGAAAATACCTCTTCAGAATCTGATTCTGATGTAGATTCTGATTCGTCATCTTCAGTCGCCATCAGCGCACAGTTAGCCTGCTCATCTTCAGAGTCTGAATCATCTTCTGACTCATCCCAGGTTGCCATAAGACCTTTCTTCTTATGAAACTTCTTCTTGGGATTTTCCTTCTGAAGTTTTGGACATTCATTCTTGAAGTGTCCAGGCTCATTGCATTCATAGCACATGACCTTCTTCTTGTCAAATCTTCTGTCATCAGAAGATTCTCCATGTTCAAATTTCTTTGAACTTCTGAAGCCTCTGAACTTCCTTTGCTTGTTCTTCCAGAGTTGATTCAGTCTTCTGGAGATCAAGGACAGTTCATCTTCTTCTTCAGATTCTGATTCTTCAGGATCTTCTTCTCTAGCCTGAAAAGCGTTAGTGCATTTCTTGATATTGGATTTTAATGCAATAGACTTACCTTTCTTTTGAGGCTCATTTGCGTCCAGCTCTATTTCATGACTCCTCAAGGCACTAATAAGCTCTTCCAGAGAAACTTCATTCAGATTCTTTGCAATCTTGAATGCAGTCACCATAGGACCCCATCTTCTGGGTAAGCTTCTGATGATCTTCTTTACGTGATCAGCCTTGGTGTATCCCTTGTCAAGAACTCTCAATCCAGCAGTAAGAGTTTGAAATCTTGAAAACATCTTTTCAATGTCTTCATCATCCTCCATCTTGAAGGCTTCATACTTCTGGATTAAAGCTAGAGCTTTAGTCTCCTTGACTTGAGCATTTCCTTCATGAGTCATTTTCAAGGACTCATATATGTCATAGGCCGTTTCCCTGTTAGATATCTTCTCATACTCAGCATGAGAGATAGCATTCAGCAAAACAGTTCTGCATTTATGATGATTCCTGAAAAGCTTCTTCTGATCATCGTTCATTTCTTGCCTTGTCAGCTTTACGCCACTGGCATTTACTGGATGTTTGTAACCATCCATCAGAAGATCCCATAGATCACCATCTAGACCAAGAAAGTAACTTTCCAGTTTATCTTTCCAGTATTCAAAGTTTTCACCATCAAATACCGGCGGTCTAGTATAACCATTGTTACCGTTGTGTTGCTCAGCAGAGCCAGATGTAGATGCAGGTGTAGACTTTTCACTTTCATCAACCATCTTTTACTGAAGCGTTTTTCTCTTCCTGAATCTTTTCTAAACACGGTTAAGTGCTTGCACCTTAGAACCGGCGCTCTGATGCCAATTGAAGGATAGAAAAACACTTAGAAAGGGGGGGGTTGAATAAGTGTAGCTTTAAAAACTTGACAGATAAAAATAAATTGCACAGTTATTTTTATCCTAGTTCGTTGTTAACTAAACTACTCCAGTCCACCCCCGCAGAGATGATTTACCTCAACTGAGGATTTAATCCACTAATCGCACGGATTACAATGGTTCTCCACTTAGTCAGCAACTAAGTCTTCCAGAGTCTTCTGATCACACACTGATCACTCCAGGAACAACTGCTTAGATACCCTCTAAGACTTTCTAGAGTATACTGATCCACACGATCACTCTAGTTACAACCTGCTTAGATAACCTCTAAGACTTCCTAGAGTATTCTGATCCACACGATCACTCTAGTTCCTTACAACTTAATGTAATCAATTCTAAGAGTATTACAATTGCTTCTTAAAAGCGATAATCACAAACTGTGATATTTCTCTTAACGTTTAAGCTTAATCTCACTAATATATTACAACAGCAATGTAGTGAGCTTTGATGAAGATGAAGATTCTGAGCTTTGAATTTGAACAGCGTTTCAGCAAGTTAATTGTTTTGCAAATCGTCAGAATTGTTAACCTTGCTTCTCATCAGAACTTCATATTTATAGGCGTTGGAGAAGATGACCGTTGAGTGCATTTAATGCTTTGCGTGTTCCGTACAGCATCGCATTTAATGTTATACGCTTTTGTCAACTACCTCGAGCCTTGTTCACGCTGTGTCTACTGACGTAGCCTTTAGTAGCTTTTAACGTTCCTTTTGTCAGTCAGCGTAGCTTGCCACTTGTACTTCCTTCTGATCTGATGTTTGTAAATACAACGTTTGAATATCATCAGAGTCAAACAGCTTGGTGCATAGCATCTTCTGATCTTCTGACCTTGAAGTGCTTCTGAGCGTGATACCATCAGAACTTCAGTGCTTCTGATCTCTTGTTCTTCTGATGCTTCCATAGACCCATGTTCTGATTCTGCTTCGACCATCTTCTGATGTCTTGCCAGACCATGTTCTGATGTTGCATGCTGAACCCTTTGAGACAAAGCTTCTGAGCGCTGAATTATGCATACTCTTTATATATTTCCTGAAAAGGAAATTGCATTGGATTAGAGTACCATATAATCTTAAGCAAAATTCATATTATTGTTATCATCAAAACTAAGATAATTGATCAGAACAATTCTTGTTCTAACAAGTACCTTTTCAGGTAGTCTTCTTCAAGACATGCTTGTTCTAAGTACCTTTTCAGGTGGTCTTCTGTAAGACAAATGTTCATATCCATCCCGGAAACCTTTTCAGGTAGTCTCATAGAAGACATTAATTCGTTCCACTCATTACATCAACCAACATATGCATGAGCATAAGCATTATCCCATACATCAAAACATCCAATTCAAAACTCTGGTGCTAAGCTACATTGTCCACCTCCTTCCCGGTAACCCTACCAATGCCAGTAACCTTAATGAATGCTTATTCGCCTATCGCCTGATTGACGCCTTCCGGTAACCTTACCGATGATAGCAACCTTGCTGTTCATTTCTCTCATAAAAACATATACATATGCATATCATCCGGCGCATTTACATACTACAATAGTCTAGTTTCCAACCCTCGTGTTGTGATAGGTGTGTTCCGACCCTCGAGTCGTGAGTTTCCAACCCTCGTGTTGTGATAGGTGTGTTCCGACCCTCGAGTCGTGAGTTTCCAACCCGCGTGTTGTGATTAGTTTGTTTTCCGACCCTCGAGTCGTAGATGTTCGACCCTCGAGTCGTGAGTTTTTAAACATATCGTTTCCTTTCCGACCCTCGAGTCGTGAATATTTGACATGCTATTTTCTTCGACCCTCGAGTTGTGAGTCCCCAAACAAGTGAATCTTTTTCATGCAGGAAAACGTGCTAGAACCATAGCAAACAATCTTCTATGCAGGTAAACTTGTCCGAACCGGGGCAAATGGATCCCATGGGTGCAGGTGAGCTTGATCCTTTTAGGATTACTCAAACTAAGATAGTAAGCAGGTATGGCTAACTGCGACGACTTACTAGAACAATAGTAAGTGGGCCACACCATATACGATAAGCTTGCTGTTATACCCCAAAATTTGCCCGCATCTTTTTTCAAGAAAAAACTCCAATCTGAAAATTAAGAGTCTCATATAATCATGGATTTTTATTTCAACAAATATCCTGACATATGAAACACTTAGTTTTTAGAATTTTCCTTATACAGTAATTTGGCTCGCAGTTGAATTTATTCTTACGCAAACGCCAAATACTGTTTATTACTTCACACATGCTATTTATTTATTTACAGATAAATAGTACTGACACAATTGGTACAGAGTTAAATCTTTTTGCAGGCGCAGAATCAGGAAACTCAGACTGTACTGGTAACAAGTAGATTATTATTATCTTTTGTTTCCCACTAATTTTTGTACTATATTCCATTATTTTCAAAAATCTTTTCAAATCTCTTTTTCAAAAATCAAATCTCTCTTTTTCCCAACACTATCATCCACTTTCTTTCAAATCTTACTTTCACTCAAATTTTCCTTTTGTACGGAATCACATCATTCCCCAACGTCTCTATCCTTCTTTCCATTCTATAAATACCTCTCATTTTCTTCTATAAAATCTCACATCAAATTCTAACTCATCTTTCAAATTCCTACCTCATATCTATTTTCTCTTCTTCCCTGACAAGAATGGCAAAGTGGATAGAGACACTGTTTCTTACAGTCATCACCATTGCTACGGTGATCATGACTTTCTTCTGCCTGCATAGTCCTGAAGAGTGTGGACCTGCAATGGTTGCACTCCCAATCATCTACATGTTATTGTTCATAGCATGGGTCATTAATCGTCATTCTTAAAATTTGCCGTATTTCTTATTTCTTAAATGTACCGTTTATTCGTCGTACTGTTCAATATAGTATGTAATATTTGTACTGTCAGTATTAAATGTTGTACTATTTGTCATAATATTGCTTAATTACTAAGATAATATTTTGTGTGTTTTCTGCCAGTCAAATATTCCTATTTCTGTGCATTAAATGATTTTCAGGGTTATTATCGGTAATTTTGCCCGCATACCGTAAATATTAGTTATTTATTATGTCTATGTTTTTAACAGGTCATGTAAATAAACTTTCATTTTTCACATAAAACATAAAACATAAAACAAAAACAACAAAAAAAAAGAAAATTAACTTTGACTGTTGATTTTTCACTCTAACTGCTACCTGAACAGTCAGTCGACAGCCAAACTGCTGGCAGTACAATTCTCAGTGTTTTGTACCATCAATCAAATCAATCTTTCACAATTCAAAATTCCAAGATCTTTTGTGCTAGAAGTCTTCTGAATATCACGCGATTAGCAGAAACTCAACACTGCACAAAAATCAGGTACGTTTAACTGTCTCCTACACAAACAATCCCTAATCAGGGTTTTTCTTGTTTTTACAGGAGCAACAAGTTTTTGAGAGCTCAAATGGATTTCATACACATCCATATATCTCAAAGTACCATCATACAAATTTTCAAACTTCAATTCACTCAGACGCACCGTCAGCAGCTCAAACAGTCAACAGACGACCCGTTTGACCAAAAAAGTCAACAGACAGTCAAAAATGAAATTTTTTGTCAAAGTCCATATTTTGTCAAAGGATTCATCATTTGATCATTGGATGATCATAATTCATCAAGGAAAGATCAAAAATCAACAAAACTCTAAGATTCAAAATTAGGGTTTTTGCCTGAAAAGTCAACTCAACTTTGACTGATCATAACTCTCTCATCCTTCATCCAAAAAATTCAAACCAAAGCTCATCTTGAAGGAAATTCAATTATCTTTCAAATGCCATTGATCCCATGGTCATTGGATTCACCATTTGAAAAATATGATCAAAGACATTACAGGTCATTTTCAGAGTCAACAAAAAGACACTTTTTTCAAAAGGACACACAAGGAGCATCAAAAATCATTTTGACATGAGACCAAAGACATTGGTTAGAGGACTCTTTGAGGTTTCTAAAAAGTGCAAGATCTCCTTCATATGACAAAAATTGAAGGATTTACACCTTGTTGAAGTTGGCTAAATTTTGGGAAAATACATGAAATCAACATTGCTCAAAAATGTATTTTTTCCAAATGGGGCCAAGTTTTCAGCATTCAAACATCATTTCCATGATGATATGGGCCTCCCACGACCAAGACTAAGCCCACACCTTTTTTATCCATTTTTGGCATAATTTTGTCTTATTTTAAGATTAAATTAAAAGAAAAATGGATGGATAAATGGTAGCTTAACTTCCAAGCATGACTCACCCAAGGAATCTCTACCTTTCTGCAGAGAATTGAAGAGAAAGGCAGGTGCATTGAAGGCAAGGGGACTTGGTCAAGAATTCAAAGCTTTTTTAATATTAAAAAATGCAAGATTTCAACAAAGGCAACTAGTTGCATATTAGCTTCAATTCTAAGCACTCAATGCTTATAAATAAGCTATCATAGTTCAGTAACAGAAAGAGGGCAAGTTCAGAAGCAAAGCTTAGCTCATACACACTTGTAATCACTTGAAAAGTTTCAAAGAAAATTCAAATTCGAATTTGTAATTTCAGTCCATTTCAATACAAACTAAGCATTCAGACACCTTTCTTGAACATCACTGAAACTATCCCAATCAGTTACAAGCCTTGAAGCTCACTGAATCGAGCTATACAGGTCCAAATTTGTTCAAACTAAAATCAATTCGTATCTGGTTATTCACACATGCTTAACAAGATGTAGACATACTATTAAGTTTGGTTTGAGGTGTAGATCATTTCTGGAAACTTAATTGAAGTTTGAACACGTATAAACGAAACTACCATTTTAGGGTTCATAGCTTCAAAATTAGGGCTTTCCAAATTAGGCAAAATTAGAGGTTCTAAATAGTACCATTAGATTCGTATGGACAAAACGAGTTGAATGGTACCATCGCGCCAAATTTATTTGCATCTTTACCCCTATTCGTTATTTTGCAGAATTAGGGCTCACTTACTATAGCGCTTTTTTACAAAAGCGCTGTTAAAGGCCTTGTCTGAAGGTTGAAGACGAAGACGTGTCTTCCTCCTATTGGTTCAGCAGCGCGCGTACTTTTTTAAACTTTCCACTAATCCAGTGTTTTGCAGGTGTAACGTATACCACGTGCCTCAATTTCTGGACCACCTGATCTTGCTTAACAGCTCATCCAACGCTTCAGAACGCGCGTGCACATCATACTCCCTCAATCAAACCACACAGGATCAGTATCCTTTTATTTTCTATTTTATTTTCTATTTTATTTTAATTTCTTTGTTAAATTAATTAAAAATAGTTTTAAAAATCCAAAAAATACACAAAAAATATTTTTAGACTTCTAAAATAATATATTATTTTCTGAAATAAAAATATTTTATTTTTCTTTAAAATTTCAATATTTTGCATAATTAATTAGTATATATTTATATATTTGCTTTTTAATTATTCTAACCAATCAAAAAATCATAAAAAAATTTGTTCTTTATATAAAATATTGTTTATATATTATAAACTAATTTTGTACATATTTTGAATAATTTTCTTTTTAAGTTTTAATTATTTGTATAATTATTTACATAATTATGTTTTAATTAACTTAAATCAATTCCAAAAATTCCAAAAAAAATTAGTTTTGTTTAAAATTAATTAACAAATATTTTGTACATATTTTAAACTTAATTTCTAGGTTTAAATCTATTTTCATCTTTTGCTTCATTTTAATTTAATTAATCATGCATTAATTATAATTAAAATCAATCATAAAAATCCAAAAATAGGCCTTTTATTTTCCTTGCAATTTAAATTCCTAGATAAATGTATAGGATGTCAAATTCATGTAAATAGGCTAGTTTACATTTCCTGCACAATCGATGTAATAGCGTAGATTTACTTTCCGCACTTTACATTTCCGCATTTTAATTTCCAGCAAATATAAGCTGCGTGTATGTCAAAGATAAAATTGAACCGTTAGATCACTAACTTCAAAGATCAAATATCTGAATCCAATCACAATCACACTTGCACCTCTTAAGGTAATCCCTTCTCATTCTTTTCAAAATCAAAAGTCAAAATTCTACTGTTTTGAGTACAAAATCGAACCTTGCGTTTATATCCGGTGAAAGGATAGATTTTTAAAGGAAATAGGATAAAGACCTTACAACTCAGGGTAGACCTCCTAGTTTGCTTGCTCAAATCAAAACAAACAAAATTCTCATACACTGTTGTTTTTCAAAACAAAACTTTCAAAAAAGACAATACTTTGTATACATCCAAACACGGATTATTACAAAGTTAACGATCTTTTCAAAACATCTTTCGAAAGATAAACAAGCATTTTGTATACATCCACACACGGATCATTACAAAATTCAAATTACAAAGGTATTTGAAACCACATATGAGCAATTTCAGAGCAATTGAAAAGTGATCGAAAAACAAGTGAGCTAAGCAAACTTAAGAGCCCATGGATAACCATGGATATAAAGGGTGCTAACACCTTCCCTTTGTATAACCTACCCCCTTACCCAGAATTTCTTAAAGGTCTTTTTTCTGTTTCTTTTATAAACCTTTCCTTCATTGGATAAAATAAAAGGTCGGTGGCGACTCTGTGAATTTTCAAAAATGCGAAAGCATTAAGCGATAAAAAAGAGTCAGTTCACGTATCTCTACAGAACAGAGGTATGGCCCGGGATTAAAAAATCGGAGGTCCACACTTGCTCTAACTACGATAGTGAGTAGGTACGGTCAACCGCAACGACTTACTGAATAGTAAGTGGACCTTACCATCTACGATAAACTCACTCTAACTACGATAGTAAGCAGGTATGGCTAACTGCGACGACTTACTAGAACTATAGTAAGTGGGTCATACCATCTACGATAAGCTTACTCCAACTGCGATAGCAAGCAGGTATGACTAACTGCGACGACTTACTAGAACAATAGTAAGTGGGCCACACCATCTACGATAAGCTTGCTCCAACTACGATAGTGAGTAGGTACGGTCAACCGCGATGACTTACTGAATAGTAAGTGGACCTTACCATCTACGATAAACTCACCCCAACTACGATAGTAAGCAGGTATGGCTAACTGCGACCACTTACTAGAACTATAGTAAGTGGGTCATACCATCTACGATAAGCTTACTCCAACTACGATAGCAAGCAGGTATGGCTAACTGCGACGACTTACTAGAACAATAGTAAGTGGGTCACACCATCTACGATAAGCTTGCTCCAACTACGATAGTGAGTAGGTACGGTCAACCGCGACGACTTAACGAATAGTAAGTGGACATTACCATCTACGATAAACTCACTCCAACTATGATATTAAGCAGGTATGGCTAACTGCGACGACTTACTAGAACTATAGTAAGTAGGCCACACCATCTACGATAAGTTTGCTCCAACTACGATAGCAAGCAGGTATGGCTAACTGCGACGACTTACTAGAGCTATAGTAAGTGGGCCACACCATCCACGATAAACGTACTGAAACTACGATAGTGAGTGGGTATACCAACTGCGACGACTTACTAGAACTATAGTAAGTGGGTTAGCTACAAACTGCAAACCCTTGCTAGCACCATAGCAAGGTAATTACTTTCCACACAGCGAACGGCGAACCCTCGTTATTACTAGCTACGTTATTCATCACGTTAGTCCATTGGCAGTGATCTCCTTCAAATCTTCTCGCTAATTAATATCATCTCCGGCAGCAAATAGGGGTTTATTTTCCCTATCACAAGGTTTTTCAAACGGTTCTTCAATTGGGTTTATCACAGTAGTCCCTCGGCAGTGATCTCCTCCAAAATGTCATCAACAAACAAAGGTTTTATTTTTCTTTTTCAAAAGTTACTAACATACTTCAACTGACAATCATGCATCATTCAACTAACATATCTCATTCATACATCATGCATATACGTACATGGCTCTCATTTATTTTGAGAAGTTCACTGCATCATGCATCGCATGCATCATAACATTGCATAAAATTCAGGTTGCCTTTCTAGGCCGTACTACAATCAAAGCAGGTGGTTCCTTTCGAAAGCATCTGCTTCACATTCTAAAAAAAGAAGGGTATTTACCTTGGGTGGCATCTGTAAGCCCATCTCCCACAGAACTTCTTCCCAACAAAAGCAAATTTCAGGGCATTCTCAGTGTTCAATCATCTTCTACCTTTAGATCACGATAGGCAGACGTGCCTATCTAACTCTTCAGGTTTAAGAAGATTGAACAGGGGCAGCTGTCATACCCCAAAATTTGCCCGATCAATTCTCGTCTAATAATTTATCAAGGGTATTAAAATTAAGAGTTATGGAGTTTAACATATCTATTGTTAAACCCACGCTCTTATAAAACTATTTTTATTGGGGTGTAATTAGCAGGTATTCTGGGCCCAAAACCAGTCAATCCATTTATCTTATCATAAGGGTTTTTATTAAATATTATTAAATATTATTACTGACTCTTATTAGAATTTTAGTATTATTAATTTTAATATTATTAGTATTAGGATTATTATTATTTAACTAATTCTTATTATTATTTTTTTATTATTAAAAATGACCAAATTTAAGTTTTTTTCTTTTGTGGGTTTTAACCTAATTTTCTAACACTATAAATAGGACCTTTGACAATCCTATCAGGGGACCTTCTTCCAATTTCACGTACTTTTTACAAATTCACACATACTCAAAACTACGTTTTTTCCCACAAACTACGTTTTCTACGTTTTTCTCTTCTCCCTTTGAGGGTTTGTCTTAGGGTTTGTCTTGAACATCCCTAATCCGCCATTGTCGATTGTCATACCCCAAAATTTTCCCATCATATTTCAAAATATTTTGACTCATATGATCTTCAAATGCTCAAAGATATACAAGAAGAAAGCACGCAATCTCTCTCCTGAACAACAACCTCTAAACTAGGGTTTTGATCTTTTCATAGAAAAATCAGGTTCTGATACCTCCAATGGACTCCATGGTCTCTCATAGGCCTAAAGGGACCCTCATGCCAAGTTTCAAGCCCTGATTCAAAAGATTGCTCACTCAATGACGCAAACGATCAATAATCGACTAGTTGACCTAAAAGTCAAACTACGTTCAAACCATAGTCAAAATTCCTGATTTTTGGTCAACATAAACATTTTAATGTTAGATTCATCATTTGATCAATGGTTGATCATGATTCATCAAGAAAAGATCAGAAATCAGCAAAACCTAAAGTTTCTAAATTAGGGTTTCAAAGGAGAAAGTCAACTGAACTTTGACCAGCCATAACTTTCACATGGTACATCAGATTGAAGGAAATTGAATTCTCTACAACTTTTTCTCTCACATGCCAAGGCAAAAAATGCACCATTTGAGAGATATGAGCCAACACATTACGAGTCATTTCAAAAGTCAACCAAAAGTCATCTTTTTCAAAAGAAGCATACATGAACATGGAAGACTCTATTGAGATGAAACCAAAAAGGTCATTTAGAGGACTCTTTGAGCTTTATAAAAAGTGTAAGAATACCTCCATATGATTAAAAATTAGAGAGATATGATTGGCGCAAGTTGGTCGATTTTCAAGAAAAGGGCAAAAACTTAATTAACAAAATTCCAACTTTTTGAGTATTGGGCCTTTATTATTGAAGTACCCACGTGAGTTTGAGCCCAAGGAGGGTTTGTTGGCCAAATATTAATTATTTTATGAATTTATTTCATTCATATTTGATTTTATTCAAATAAATTCAAATAAAATCATCAAAATAATTATATAATTGGTGCATTAAACTTTTTATTTGATTCAACCCAATCAAATCTCATCCAAGGGCCATGATTAAAAAGAAAATATGCATGAATTAGAATTGGAACAAAATTAGAAAGATTGCATCATATTTCCAATCAAATATTCTCACAAATTTTTTTAATCAAGCAATTGATTATTTCCAAAACAAAAACCCTAAATATGTTCTCATATATATACTCATCAAGAGCAGCCAAAGGGAGGAATTGGGAGAGAGGAAATAGGATTTTAAAAGCTGCCATACATCCATGAAAACTAGGGCAAAGAGAAAATTTCGTGGCAGCCACTTTTAGTCAATTCCAAGGACCAAGCCATCCTCCTGAGGCCTCCAGCACTTGATTCAAATCCTTAAACAAACAGAGACACGCATGGAATCAAAGGTATGAAGCTTGCATCACTTGGTAAGTTTCTTGGATATTAAACCTTTATGTTTAGGCCATATAAATAATTTTGATGCATGAATTCGTGTTTACGATAATGTTTGTGAGCATTTAGAACCCTCGTTCATGAGTTTAGGGGCTTAAATCGAAGGTTGCCATGGCTAGGGCATTAGGCCCATGATGGTTCGTTTTCGTGCCTACAGTGTTTATTCTTGAAAACTAATCGTTCCAATGAACTCGTAGCACCTTAATTAGGTGATCTGGGCAGCTTTGGTTTGCATTTGTTCGTGATTTCGCAGGTTCCCGATTATGGCTATGGAAGAGGAGTAACCTGCGGAAAAATCCGCAGGTAAATGCGTAGAAGATTCCACAAAGAAATCCGCAGGTATCGTGGTTGAAGAAGATGAACAGTATTTGGATACCTGCGTGGATGCTTCACGTGATCCTATTGGCCGGTCCACTTCCATATCTCTCTCCTCATGCGTGTGATGATCCTGTTGGATAGTCAAAGAGTCAATGACCAATCTCTCTCTTCCTGATTGGTTGGTACGAGATACATGGGCCCAGGTTGACTCATTCCTTGAAATTCCAAATTATTATTTGATGTCTTATATATAATTTTCTTTTTCGTTATAATATCATCATAAATAAATGGTAACATGGCAAGGAGAGCATCCCGGTCACTAAAGAATCCTGGGTTCGAACCCCAGGTGCTTCAATTTATTTTTATAGGAACTTCCAACAAGATCCAGTACCTGTTGTTGCACGCATGACCACCATGCGCCTCACGCGTTAGCCCTTGGATCAACGCGAAGTAGGATCCAACGATTCCCAGGATGAGCCCCTACCGTGAACCTTCAGGATGCACATACACAAGATCCAACGCCCCAGGTTTTATCCTTCTTTGCTGTTTGTGTTTTTTTTGTTTTTTTATTTATTAACTATTTAACTATTAGTTTCATTCTTATTTTTAATTAACTACCAATCAATCAAATTATTAGGATTTCTTTTTTAATAAATTTGAATTTAGTGAACAATTGAATTTTAATTTCCTTTTAGTTAATTAGTTTAATTAGATAATTAATTTAGTAACTAGAATTAGGATAATAATTTAATTTTAGGCTAATTAAATATCTTTATGTTTTAAACCCTGATTTTTTCTTTTTCATCATGACTACTAATCACTGTTCTCTCTTAACCCTAAAAAATCATTGTTTGATAGGTGTTGTCCATTAACTTAGTGTGTCGAGTTTTCTCATAAAACATTCATTCCCTAAAAATCTTGCCTTTTTTCATAATTTCTTTTATTTCAATGCCTTTTATTTGCCACAAAAAGTTTTCTACCTTTCTTTTCTTCATTTTTCAGGGTTGGCCAGTATCTTCCGACTACGCGCCGTCGAATCAAAAGCTAAGTTTCTATTTTCTCTCTTCTTTAAATATCGTTTTAATTTTATTTTGCCTTTGCCTAAAATAGGATTTGCCTCGAATAATCAAAGATCCCTCATACACTCACCCCCTATTATTTTCATTTTAATTTTCAGGGTCAATGGAAGGTTCGAGGGAGATCAAAGAAGATGTGGAAATTAACTTTTGCCTTTTATTTTTTTGTTACCCTATAAGGGTTAGGTTTATTATTTTCTGCTGTCTTTTAATTCCCCCATCCCCGCAGGTGTTTATTGTAATAGCATAGGAAATTTTATTTCTGCTGTTATTTTATATTAACTGCATGGTTAGTAATCTTAGGGAGTGCAAGCCTTTAACAGAATTAGGATAACTAATCATAAGATAAAATATCTGAATTGAACCACCTGATTGTGCCACACACACACCTTTAGGGTAATTCCTCTTGTTGCCTTATACTGTTGCCTTAATTGTTGCCTGTTGCCTCTAATTGTGCTAAATAGTCAAAGTCCCTCGATCCCGAGGATACCTCAAGCAATGTTGCCTTCAAAGTTATTGAAACTCCCTCGAAGCTGCCTCGGTAAAAATATGATGATTGTCCCAAATTGCTGAGGTATCCTCGCATGATGCCTAAAAAATAAAATGACTATTATATCATTCCCTTAGACTACCTGCCCTCTTTGTGGCAAGGGACAGTCTTATGGCGAACGATATTCTCGATGACCCTTCACATCCAATTGAAAGACTTCCTGCCCTATCATGGTATGGATAGATCCTTTCGCCCGAAAGACTAAAAGAACAATTTTTCTAACTTAGGGTAGTTGCTACTAATTGCTTGCTCTAAAATTCAAAATTACTTTGTACGCCTCTTTTAAAAATCAAATTCAAAAAGACTACGCTTATTTACAAGCTAAAGTTCTTCTTCAAAATCTTTTCAAACGAATTCGAACAAACAAGTGAGCTAAGCAATTAAGAGCCCATGGATAACCATGGATGCAAAGGGTGCCTTACACCTTCCCTTTGTATAACTTACCCCCCGAACTCAAAATCTTTTTAAAAGGTCTTTTCCTGTTCTTTTAGCCTTTCTATAATTGGATAAAATAAAAGTCGGTGGCGACTCTTGCTTACCGCAACATTTCGATAAAAAAGTCAGTTCACTGTATGACAGAACTGGCGACTCTGCTGGGGATGCTTTCGATTAAAAAGAGGGGTTACCTTAAAGTTTATGATCACTTTAATTGTTTGATTTGTCTACTTTATATTTCAAAGGCTGTTTTGGGTTTTTACTTGTGTGAAAGATCCTAACCCGGATCTGAGAACCTTAGGTAAATGGCATGAGACCAAGGAGACTGCACAGCGTATACTGATGTGGTTGATATGGTGGCCATCATTAGTGTGACACATTGGTTTGTCCTGGTGTTCCTTGGGATCAGACTTGAGGAAACACTTGGCTGCTGCGTGGTGCCATTAAGCACTAATTTGCCCTAGAACCCTAGTTGAACTTGACTTTGGCCTATTAGAAAGTAGCGAGATGGCTGGCTTTGGTTCCGACTGAAGTTGGTTGATACTCGAAGCTACACTCATATGGACTGGACTTTCAGGACCTTCTCGGTTGGCGATTCGATTGCCGAACTGAGATAAGCGCCTTCGAGAAAGGTCAATGATATGAGCTCCCTAGAACCCGATCTTTATATAGGACAGGTTGAACCAACTAAACTTCGGTGGGGAGGGTACTTACCTACGAACTTCATGCAAGCCTCTAAACCTAAGGACACTTGTGTGACTTGTTTGTTATCTAACCACATGATTTCCTTGCAGATTTTGTTAAAGGACTTGTTTGCCCTTACTATCTCACGCTGTGCCTAATGAACTGCATTCACATAACATTCATGACATCATGACATCATAAGCATAACATGATTTAACTAACCCTTTCAAGGATCTTAGGAATTTAGGGCGCACAATTTCAGGTGCTCTTATCAAGGACTGAATTCCTATCAAGGGGCAAGAGGATTTATTTTCCTCTAGCCACATACCTTCCAATTCAGAGACTCAACACCTATCAAGGGGCAAGAGGATTTATTTTCCTCTAGCCGTGTACCTTCAAATTCAGAAGTATCCTGAATCATAGGCAATGACCCACTCGATATGGTGAGCTTGATTCTCAAAGAAGAACATCCAAAAATCAGACGAAGAAGCGACCAAATCATTTTTTGACGTTGCTAACTAAATTTCCGAAGATCCTTGAAAATATTGCATCTGCATTCATAACATTGCATCACAGGTTTCCACCACAGGTTTCTCACCTATTCGTTGTTTATTACAGCATCATGAATCTCGAGCAATCAGTCAAAGACCTTCAAGCTCAGAACGCCCAATTTCAAGATCTGATCCTGAACTTGTCCAAGGGGCAGGATGAACTGAAAGCACTCCTTACCAAGAATAAGAAAAAGAAAGGCAAGAAGACTCTGGGGAAAAGGCTTAGACCGATCTTGTAACTCAGGGATGCCGAAGCCTCGGAAGACAGTGACGAGGATGAGCAAGATGATGATGCTAGTGTCAAAACTGATGCAAAAAGTAACCATGATTCTGCCAAACCCTCTGAAGAAGAAGAGGACTATCACCATGAGGATGAACATCCTGATGACAAATACAAGTTGCTGGAGGAACGTATGAAAGCCATGGAAATTCAGAAGGTACCTGGGCTGGATTTTGAAGATCTAGGACTCATCTCTGAAGTTGTTATACCTCCGAAATTCAAAATTCCAATTTTTGCAAAATACGATGGAGTCTCTTGTCCTAAGCTGCACTTGAAATCATATGTGAGGAAGATTCAACCTCATACTGCTGATAAGAAGCTATGGATCCATTTTTTCCAAGAGAGTTTATCTGGAACCCAACTCGAATGGTACTATCAACTGGAAAGTACCAACATCCGTACTTGGGAAGATTTGGTTGTTGCTTTCTACCAGCAATACCAATACAATGCTGACCTCGCACCAACTCGCATACAACTACAAAGCATGTCTATGGGACCCGAGGAAAGTTTCAAGGAGTATGCTCAAAAATGGAGAGATCTAGCTGGAAGATTCAAACCCTCCTTGACTGACAGAGAATTGGTCGATATGTTCATGAATACACTGACTGGTCCTTTCTATAGCCATTTACTTGGAAGCTCCTCGTCTGGTTTCACTGACCTCATACTGACCGGAGAACGTGTTGAAAGTGGTATCCGAAGCGGAAAAATTCAGGCGGCTACTTCTTTTGGTACTGTAAAAAAGTCATACAATGGGAAGAATGAATCCACCACCGTTGGGGCAGTCCTGGTCTCTAGTCAGGCCCCAACACAACAACAACAGAAAGATCAACGTAAGCAACAAGGTGGCCAACGTACTTGGAAATCAAAACCCAAGAGGTCATTTACCCCACTACACATGCCATTGGCTCAAGCTTTGCAACACTTACTCGATCAAAGTCTGATAACTCTACTGCCTCCATACTCAGCTCCTGCTAATCCCGTCCCTGGGTACAAACATCATGCAAGATGTGCTTACCATTCAAATAGTCCTGGTCACGATACAGAAGAGTGTGGGCCATTGAAACATAAAATTCAAGACTTGATTGAAGAAGGGATCGTTGAATTTAGCCAACCAGAGAAGCCACACAAAGTCTAAAGGATGGCTATTTAGATCATTAATTTACTCGCATTCGCAATTTCTTTCCTGTTTGTTTAAACATTCGTCTTATGTCAGACTCTATTTATTTTATCATAATCATTAATGCATTGCATACGTTTGTCTTGATTTTATTTCTCTCCCTATTGCTATATTAAACTTTGTTTTTTCTTGGTTTTCTTTATGATATTTAATTCTCGCTAAAGCTGTAAGCCTTTTGAGGGAGGATGACGAAAACGATACCGCAACCTCATACAGTATGCTTTTGAACGGACTATGCTGACGATGTACAGGCATTGTTTCAATTCCTAAACAGTGGAGATATAAGGATGTTAATCCCTCGTCAACCCCTTCGAGCCTAAGAAGTAGAAGTTTTCTTTCTCATACAGACTAAAACCTTTAATCATAACCTGGGGCAGGGTAGTTACTCAGTTACCTCAATTATAACAGGTGCTTTACGCAAGTGATGGATTCCCGTAATTCTCAAGTCAAGCAGTCAATATCCATAAAAGAAAAAGAAAACTGCTAAGTCAAAACTTATGAAGGAGACTAATCAAAAATCGAAACATCCCGCTGACTGTAATCTCAAAATAAACAGTTCAGGCAAAAGTTAGGGATAATAAAGTCAAAAAAGAGGTTACTACAAATCCTCGACAAAAGAAAAATTACAATAAGGATGACTGCCTTTTCAAATTAACTTTCGGTGCTTCAACCATCATCAAAAGTCAACATTACGACTTCAAGACCTGCTAGAACTTAAACGCAAAGTTAACTGAGCATAAGATCGAAGAACATCACGAAGATTGGGATGGGTACAAATAAACTTTGAGCCTTTATCCTTTGTTTCTTAAACCGTGAACCAAGCCACGTTACAACCCTTGAAAGTCCTAACTGAAGCATGGTTAGTTCGAAAGCGTACTGTCACAAAAAGGGTATCCTAACTCCTTAAAGTTTACCAAAAATCCTGAGTTGATATCATGTTTTTACAAATATCACTTTCTTACATATTTTGTTTTACTAAAATTATTTTTAAACTCCGAGACAGACATATGCATTGCATTTTAATGAGTGTCATTATAAAACAATTTTGTCTATGTAATTTCAAATGTTTGGCATCAGGAAGAATTTGCATGGGGCATAATTAATGACTAAAAGTCCTCCTGACAAATAAATTTGCAGAGACGTCTCGTATGCATGACTCGGTCAGCTAAAAGCTTGTTTATACAAGGGGCATGACATATTATTATCCCATCTATTGGGGGAAAGCTGGTCATAATTCATAGAATCTCTCAGAGACACTGAAAAACCAGATAAGTTAGTCTATCACTGGGGGCATGTCACATCAGTCACAAATCTCAACAAATGCTATTTAGCTACTAGCATCAGATGATGTCAGTATCTGTCTTTTCTTGGAAATGCTAATTCCAAATTCAAGTACCGAGCTACCAAGCTATTAATTCCAGGGGCAGGTATACTCTCGCAAGTGTTTTTCAACGACAAGTACTCAAAGACATGGGGCAATGAAAAGTTAAAATATTCGGGAATCTTCCCCCACGGAGCAGTTTTCATAATATATCCCCACATAGCATTCCTTAAGAAGTTATCTTCAAGCAGTCTCTTCCTAAAAAGAGATTTGGTTCCCCAGCGGAATTTATACCTCCGACATTGCCGATTTTCCGACACAATCTTCTGCTCTAGCATGGTTTATTCAAACGCGCTATTTCCATTAAAGTTGCCGCTCAGAAATCTGGTCGGATAGTCTACTCATCTCTCTTGTCCCCAGGATACATCAGGATCAGATCACTCAAGACAATCTTATCCCCAAGCGAATATCAAAAATCCCCAGCTGGATATCATCTAACGAAAGACAGGAATTCTCTTGTCATTATCTCCAACAGCATACAGGGATTTATTTTCTCAATCAGCAGTTGCTATACAAGAGTTATCAATATGCTTCGACTATATAGTCCATCCCTGCATCATTCATAAATACATGCATAACATACAGTACTCTCGTTTATTTCGAGAATCTCAATACATGCATCATGACATTGCATAAAACTAATCTTTCCTTTTCAGGTCATTTCATAATCAAAAGAATATTATCATCCAAGTGCGGTGCAAATACAATCGTATCAACGATTCAATCTCATCCAAGACGAATACAATTCTGATGCTTCATTCCGAATCTTTTCTAAGATAACTCATATCCTTTCTAGGAGCCTTTATAGGTAGTCTTCTCTAAGACGTTTATCATCCTTTCTAGGAACCTTTCTAGGTAATCTTTTCTAAGATAACTCATATCCTTTCTAGGAGCCCTTCTAGGTAGTCTTCTCTAAAACGTCTATCATCCTTTCTAGGTAATCTTTTCTAAGATGACTCATACCCTTTCTAGGAACCTTTCTAGGTAATCTTTTCTAAGATGAATCATATCCTTTATAGGAGCCTTTCTAGGTAATCTTTTCTAAGATGACTGATATCCTTTATAGGAGCCTTTCTAGGTAATCTTTTCTAAGATGATTCGTATCCTTTGTAGGAGCCTTTCTAGGTAGTCTTGTTTAAGACATATCATATCCTTCCTAAGAGCCTTTCTAGGTTAATCTTGTTTAAGACATATCTCAACCTCTTTAGGTAATCTTCCTTTAATATTTACCCAACATTTCCTAAGACATCTACTGCCCTTTCAAGGAGTTTCTCAGTTAATCTTCTACAAGACACTTCTTCCCGAGCTTTGTGTAAAGCCTAATCTCTTTTACATCAGTCAATGATCTACCCTTTTCAGGAACCTTTCCAGGTAGTCTTCTGTAAGACATCACTTCATCTCTCCTTCAGATACAATCAATGCATATGATCTAGTCTGAAAAGCATCTGCTTTAAACAATCAATTATTTTCAAGCACTTGGACGGCATCTTCAAGCCCGTCTCCGGTAAAAGTCCCTGCTCCAGCCAGGGCAAATTCCTGGGTATTCTAGTGTTCAATCATCTTCTACCCTCAGATTCCGACAAGCACACAAGCCAATCTACATCCTCAGGTATAAGAAGATTGAACAGGGGCAGCTGTCATACCCCAAAATTTGCTCATCATATTTCAAAATATTTTTACTCATATGATCTTCAAATGCTCAAAGATATACAAGAAGAAAGCACGCAATCTCTCTCCTAAACAACAACCTCTAAACTAGGGTTTTGATCTTTTCAAAGAAAAATCAGGTTCTGATACCTCCAATGGACTCCATGGTCTCTCATAGGCCTAAAGGGACCCTCATGCCAAGTTTCAAGCCCTGATTCAAAAGATTGCTCACTCAATGACGCAAACGATCAATAATCGACTAGTTGACCTAAAAGTCAAACTACGTTCAAACCATAGTCAAAATTCCTGATTTTTGGTCAACATAAACATTTTAATGTTAGATTCATCATTTGATCAATGGTTGATCATGATTCATCAAGAAAAGATCAGAAATCAGCAAAACCTAAAGTTTCTAAATTAGGGTTTCAAAGGAGAAAGTCAACTGAACTTTGACCAGCCATAACTTTCACATGGTACATCAGATTGAAGGAAATTGAATTCTCTACAACTTTGTCTCTCACATGCCAAGGCTAAAAATGCACCATTTGAGAGATATGAGCCAACACATTACGAGTCATTTCAAAAGTCAACCAAAAGTCATCTTTTTCAAAAGAAGCATACATGAACATGGAAGACTCTATTGAGATGAAACCAAAAAGGTCATTTAGAGGACTCTTTGAGCTTTATAAAAAGTGTAAGAATACCTCCATATGATTAAAAATGAGAGAGATATGATTGGCGCAAGTTGGTCGATTTTCAAGAAAAGGGCAAAAACTTAATTAGCAAAATTCCAACTTTTTGAGTATTGGGCCTTTATTATTGAAGTACCCACGTGAGTTTGAGCCCAAGGAGGGTTTGTTGGCCAAATATTAATTATTTTATGAATTTATTTCATTCATATTTGATTTTATTCAAATAAATTCAAATAAAATCATCAAAATAATTATATAATTGGTGCATTAAACTTTTTATTTGATTCAACCCAATCAAATCTCATCCAAGGGCCATGATTAAAAAGAAAATATGCATGAATTAGAATTGGAACAAAATTAGAAAGATTGCATCATATTTCCAATCAAATATTCTCACAATTTTTTTTAATCAAGCAATTGATTATTTCCAAAACAAAAACCCTAAATATGTTCTCATATATATACTCATCAAGAGCAGCCAAAGGGAGGAATTGGGAGAGAGGAAATAGGATTTTAAAAGCTGCCATACATCCATGAAAACTAGGGCAAAGAGAAAATTTCGTGGCAGCCACTTTTAGTCAATTCCAAGGACCAAGCCATCCTCCTGAGGCCTCCAGCACTTGATTCAAATCCTTAAACAAACAGAGACACGCCTGGAATCAAAGGTATGAAGCTTGCATCACTTGGTAAGTTTCTTGGATATTAAACCTTTATGTTTAGGCCATATAAATAATTTTGATGCATGAATTCGTGTTTACGATAATGTTTGTGAGCATTTAGAACCCTCGTTCATGAGTTTATGGGCTTAAATCGAAGGTTGCCATGGCTAGGGCATTAGGCCCATGATGGTTCGTTTTCGTGCCTACAGTGTTTATTCTTGAAAACTAATCGTTCCAATGAACTCGTAGCACCTTAATTAGGTGATCTGAGCAGCTTTGGTTTGCCTTTGTTCGTGATTTCGCAGGTTTCCGATTATGGCTATGGAAGAGGAGTAACCTGCGGAAAAATCCGCAGGTAAATGCGTAGAAGATTCCACAAAGAAATCCGCAGGTATCGTGGTTGAAGAAGATGAACAGTATTTGGATACCTGCGTGGATGCTTCACGTGATCCTATTGGCCGGTCCACTTCCATATCTCTCTCCTCATGCGTGTGATGATCCTGTTGGATAGTCAAAGAGTCAATGACCAATCTCTCTCTTCCTGATTGGTTGATACGAGATACATGGGCCCAAGTTGACTCATTCCTTGAAATTCCAAATTATTATTTGATGTCTTATATGTAATTTTCTTTTTCGTTATAATATCATCATAAATAAATGGTAACATGGCAAGGAGAGCATCCCGGTCACTAAAGAATCCTGGGTTCGAACCCCAGGTGCTTCAATTTATTTTTTATAGGAACTTCCAACCAGATCCAGTACCTGTTGTTGCACGCATGACCACCATGCGCCTCACGCGTTAGACCTTGGATCAACGCGAAGTAGGATCCAACGATTCCCTGGATGAGCCCCTACCGTGAACCTTCAGGATGCACATACACAAGATCCAACGCCCCAGGTTTTATCCTTCTTTGCTGTTTGTGTTTTTTTTATTTTTTTATTTATTAATTATTTAACTATTAGTTTCATTCTTATTTTTAATTAATTACCAATCAATCAAATTATTAGGATTTCTTTTTTAATAAATTTGAATTTAGTGAACAATTGAATTTTAATTTCCTTTTAGTTAATTAGTTTAATTAGATAATTAACTTAGTAACTAGAATTAGGATAATAATTTAATTTTAGGCTAATTAAATATCTTTATGTTTTAAACCCTGATTTTTTCTTTTTCATCATGACTACTAATCACTATTCTCTCTTAACCCTAAAAAATCATTGTTTGGTAGGTGTTGTCCATTAACTTAGTGTGTCGAGTTTTCTCATAAAACATTCATTCCCTAAAAATCTTGCCTTTTTTCATAATTTCTTTTATTTCAATGCCTTTTATTTGCCACAAAAAGTTTTCTACCTTTCTTTTCTTCATTTTTCAGGGTTGGCCAGTATCTTCTGACTACGCGCCGTCGAATCAAAAGCTAAGTTTCTATTTTCTCTCTTCTTTAAATATCGTTTTAATTTTATTTTGCCTTTGCCTAAAATAGGATTTGCCTCGAATAATCAAAGATCCCTCATACACTCACCCCCTATTATTTTCATTTTAATTTTCAGGGTCAATGGAAGGTTCGAGGGAGATCAAAGAAGATGTGGAAATTAACTTTTGCCTTTTATTTTTTTGTTACCCTATAAGGGTTAGGTTTATTATTTTCTGCTGTCTTTTAATTCCCCCATCCCCGCAGGTGTTTATTGTAATAGCGTAGGAAATTTTATTTCTGCTGTTATTTTATATTAACTACATGGTTAGTAATCTTAGGGAGTGCAAGCCTTTAACAGAATTAGGATAACTAATTGTCATACCCCAAAATTTACCTCCCACACTTTTCTCATAACAAAAGCAAGGTTCAAACCTCAAGGCATGGCTCATTCACATAATCCAGATAATTCACAGGCAACTGATCCAAATTGAAAGGTCAATCATAATCAAGGCATGATCCAAAATTTAACCATTGGGCAAATATCAAGTATGGGGCGCATAACCATCATTTGATCAAGAACTGATCATGATTCCAATAATAGAAACTCAGAGATGAGCAAATATGGAAAGGCTCAAATTAGGGTTTCTTAGGAGAAAGTCAACCCAACTTTGACTGAGCATAACTTTCACATGGAACATCAGAAATTCCCCACTCAAAGCCTATTTTGAAGGAAATTGAATCCTCTACAACTTTGTGTCTCACAAGCCAGAGCTAAAAATGCTTCATTTAAGAGATACAAAGCAAAAGATTACAGGTCATTTTCAGGCATCCTTCAAAAGTAGTTTTTTCCCAAAAGAGGTATGATCAAGATAAAAGCTTCGAATGAGAAAAATGTTCCAAAGTGGCTTATAGAGGACCTCTTGAGGTTTCTAAAAAGTATTAGAACTCCCGCATAGCTTAAAATTGAGTGAGATATGCTTGATCAAAGTTAGGTGATTTTGAGGGACCAAATGTGAAAAAGGAGAGTTCAAAAGGAGAAATTTTGCAAATGGGCCTATGATTTTATGGTACAAACTTGATCCACAAGCCATTATCTTGTCCAAAACAAAAGGGCACGAAATTTATCAAATTAATTGATTTAATATATTTTTTATTTCATTTTTATGATTTAATTAAGTATAAAATCAAATATTATGAACAATATTCATAGAGGCCAATTTCAATCAGTATTAATGGCAAAATATATTGTTAATTTCGTGCATAATCAATATGGAAAGACCAAATGCAAATCATGACCAAAATAGAAAGATTTTTATTCAAGAAAAAAATCAAATTTCTCAATCATGGCAAGGTTGGATTCAAGAGATGTTTGGGCTTTTTTTTTCTAAACCTAAATCATTCCCTATAAGTAAAGGAGGTCGTGCACATGAATAAGGATTGAAAATTGGCTGCAGAGGTGAACATTGCAAGAACTCAAAATTCTTCAAAAAGAGTGAATTCGGTTTTGAAGATTCAAGCAGTTTCAACGGGATTTAAGAATTGCAAAAGGTTCCTTGAAGAATTTGGAACGAGTCTGGATAGGTGCACTACATCAACAACCCCAGAAAATCCTCCGATCTGTCAAAGTAAGTGGTTCTGAAACTTGGATCGATTCGAACAATTCATGCATCCTCACATGTTTTTAATGATATATTATGATTAGTTATGATGCTGTGATCGTTTCTGGGTCATTCGTTTGAAGTTTATGCGTTTAGAACGAGTTCCACCATTAGAGTCCGTTTTGAGTTCTAGGGTTCCAATTTGGGGTTTTGCTATAGAGGTGAAATTAAGCCAAATCGAGGGTATAGCTATGTTCGCAGGGTTGATACGAACATGATAGGTGGGTCGCGAAATATTTATATGTTGTGAGGTCCTAATCGCTATTTTTTCAAGTCTGATTGCTACAAGCAGTTTTCGTAGCAAATCCATAGCTAATGTTACAGGTTTTTTTGCTGTTTGGTTGGGGAAGACGATGAGCTGGCATCGTCTGGTTCGCTAGTTTGAATTTCGCGCGCGTGATTTTTTCCGTTTAGTGTCTTTTATTTTATTTATTTTACTGAACGCATATAATAAACAAGCGCTTCGCTTGGTTGAATTGGTTGTGGAACGCGTTTGGGAGTGGAGGGTCGCAGGTTCGAGCCCTCCCTCCAACACTATATTTTTATGAGATCCTTGTTTCAGATCCAGTGCACGCGTGACTAGATAGAGCACCATGCGCCTTCAGATCCTCACCACTGAACCATCACTAATTGTAGATCTGACGCCCCAGATCTAGTCCCCATGCTATAAACCTCAAACCAACCACATTGAATCTAAGCCTAATTAACTAATTCCATTTAATTAATATATTTGTTTTTTTTATTAATTCTTTTATATAATTAATTATGTATAACAATTATTTTTGTAAATTAAAAATATTATTTGATATTATTATTAAAAATTATAATTTGTTATTCGTGCCGATTAAATCGATTAATCGCTATGGTTAACAATATTTTTTATTAAAATGTTATTTAATTAAATATAATCAATTTCTATTATTTTGGTTAAATGGTTGCAATTATTTTATTGATTGTGATGATTAATCGACTTCCCTTCGATCTAATTTGTTACTCTTCTTAATCGAATCAATCGATTGCGAGGGGTAACAATGCATTTAAAATTCTATGAAATTATAAAAATATACCTTAATTCATTATTAGTGATAATCGAATCAATCGATTAAAATTGGTAGTGATGCAAATTTCAAATCTTTTAACTATGGTGATTGAATCAATCGATTATCGCGGTTAATAGTGCCAAATCAGGGTTGTACGCCCCAAATCCTAATAATTCTAAATTCCCTTCAAACTACAATTACAAACCCAAACTGCGATAGGCCGACCAAAAAGCCTCTAAAAACCATATCAAATCAAATTCCAACTCTAAATGGCGTACAACTCTTCCCGAACTACGTAGACTCTGATCCTCCCTAAGGAGGTACGTAGGCACTTGGCAACAAGGCGAGTCCCCCTCTTCAAAATCTCAATCGTGTCCTAAAATTCTGTTTGCCACATTTCTCCCTAATTCCTGCCATGCAACCCTAATCTTTGACTGTTAGCCTTTAGGAAAGGGCTGAGGGTGCCTCATACCTTCCCTCAGCCTGATTATAATAACTTACCCTCAATCTCTTATCTGCGTAGGGTTCCTATTCGCCCTTCAGAATAGGTGGCGACTCGAAAGCTTAAATTTTTTAGGCAGGTTGCTACAGCTGGCGACTCTGCTGGGGACACACTTTTAGTGAATTATTATGCTCCTAAGGCTTGAGTGGGTTTAGGTTTATGGTTCGTGGTTTGTGGTTTAGGGTTTGTGGCGCATTTTAGGGTTGGCAAATTGCCACATTTAGGGTTTGGGGGAGGTTTATCTTTTAATATTAAATTATTTATTTGTTTATTTGTTTTATGTTTGTTTATCTGGCTGAAAATATCTGCTTTATTATTGTATATTTTGCTCTATTCTATGTCAGTTAAACCTTAAATGTGGGAGTTAACCTTGAGATCACTAGGGGAGTATGAATCTCCTACGAATCTCATTGATAACTCCACTCGGAGTGGGTTGAGTGTTCGGAAAGGTCCAAAACGAGGCTTGACCTTGTTGGGGGCTGGACGGGATACTCGGCTGATCTCTCTGAGAACCTACCCCAAAAATTCGAACCTCATGGATAAAATGAGTCGTTTTAAAATCCGAAGAGACAAAGAGTCTCGGAGGCTACGAATGACCCCATGAGACCTTCTAGAACCCCCCATAAAAGGTTGGCTCCCTGGAGCCCCCTACGTCGAACCTATGAACGTGGGTTTCTTGAAATATTGTGTTATATATGTTTGATTTGTTTTATATATTTTTTTTTTGTTGCTATGATTTTCTTTTCGTTGTTGTGTGTTTGCATGCATCATCTCTCATTTGCATTCTCATCATGTTTTATCCACAAAAAATAGTAAATAAAAAAAATATATGTAATATAAATGTAAAAATATATTCTATTTGGTGAATGTGTAGGAAGGATGAGTACCAAGAAGACCATTGTTCACTTTTCTGTTTCCACTCCGGATATCAAGAAGCTGAAAATAATCAAGGAAAAATTACCATCAAGTGCTTTGGATAGATTTGTAATCCGCTATGGGAACATTTTGGACTTGCTAAGGGTGAGAGTACAAGAAGAAGCAATTACTGCTTTGGTTCAATTTTATGACCCTCCGCTTAGGTGCTTCACTTTTCAAGACTTTCAGTTGGCTCCAACTTTGGAAGAGATAGATGCTACTTTGGGGTTCTCAAAAATTAAAAAAGAATTCTATACTGGTGCGGGTAAAGAAGTTGACTTTTCAGATTTGGCAAAAGCTTTGGGGTTATCTGCTACGGAATTGAAGACTAATTATAAAACTGATGGGGATGTGCATGGGATCAAAAGATCTTACTTAGAAAATCAAGCTTTAATGTATGCTCAAAAGAAACAATGGGACATTTGTGGACATTTACTAGCTCTTTTGATTTTTGGAGTTGTTTTATTGCCAAAAAATGTTGATTATGTTGATCCCGCTGCCATTCATGCTTTCACTTCCTTTAAGGTTTATGGAAAAGATCCTACTCCGACTATCCTCGCTAATATTTACTATGCTATCCATACAAAGTACGAAAAGAAGAGAGGAATGCTATTTTGTTGTGTCCACTGGCTATATTCTTGGTTGACTTCTCATCTCTACAAATCTAGTTGCTTTATCAAAGAGCTTGCTAGGAACGAGTGGTCTCAAAAGCTAAGGGCTCTTAAAGCAGATTCTATCCTATGGTATGCAAAGAAATTAAAATCTGATAGGATCATTTACAAATGTGGAGATTTTGACAATGTGCCATTAATGGGGACTCTTGGTTGTATTAATTATAACCCCGTGTTAGCATTGCGTCAATTAGGACATTCTATGGATGGTGAACCTTCCGAACAACAAATAGAAGAATTGATCTTGCATGATAATGGGAAAGGTGCACCTAGAACATTGAAAAGAGTAATTCAAGCTTGGAGTCAGGTTCAAAGAAAATATTTTGGGCCAAAGAATGCAATTGCAAAAGCACCTTACACCACCTGGGTTCAAGAAAGAGTTGGAAAGATTTTGCTACCTTTTGTTGTGGATCCCGCATACAAGCCTGATTCTCCTGATCCTGTTCCTCTATCCATCGAAGAGATAGAAGGGATCAAGGCTGCCCTAGAGGCATCCCAAAAGGAAAAAGAGAAACTAGAACTTGATTTGCATCAACTTACCAACGAAAGGAGTCAACTACGCTTTGACCTCAAAGAGAAAAATCAAGAACTTCAAGCAATGAAGGAAGAGAATGATAGGCAAAGGGGTAAGAGGAAACGTGCAACCGAAGGAGTTCTAAGTGCTAATTTTAATTTGGAAGCACATAATGAGAGGTTGGAACAAGCGGATAGGGAAATTGCAAGGTGGAGAAGGCGTTACGAAAAGGCTTCCCATGACAAAACAGAATCTGAGAAGAATCTAGAAGCTGTGATCTTTGAATTAACTGATAGGACTAAAGATCAAGAGGATGAAATAAGAGGTCTCAAATATGATCTTCAAGAAGCCCTCAATGCTGGACAACAAGAGCATGCAAGAAGATTAACCACGGAGGAAGAACTTTTACAGCGCACTGGTGAGTATGAAAGGGCATTTCAAGCTATGGTGTCACTTAGGGAAGTATTCACAAGACAAAAAGAGGAATTTAAGGCAGCCTTGGAAGAAAAAGATTATTGGAAAAGACTTTATTCAATTATTTCTGCGGCGAATGAGCATGTGAGCATGGTTCCCAAGATGCTCGAAGAATATGAAAAATGTCGTGAGGATCATGCTAAGCTAGTCTTCTTGTGTAATGATCTAATCCTGGATATTCCAAAAAGTTTGGAAAGAGCAGAATCTTCTCCCATCATCCTTCCTGAAGTCGTCAAAGAGTTTATGGAGCTTTGTAGGAGCATGGTGGACAAGTTCAAAGAAGACATCCAAAGGCGCTCTTAGTTTTATGTTATTTCCTTGTTGCTTTTATTCCAAGTACTTTTGATTCAAGTTATTTTAAGTATTTTTAATTTTCAGTTTCCTTTCTTTTTTGTAAACCAACAATGAAGTGGTGTTTCCTTTCAATTAATAAAGTGTGTTTATTTTCGCATTTACTTGTTGTTCCTATAATATTCACCAAATAAATATATGCAAAAAAAAAAAAGAAAAAGGAAGAAAAAGAACAAAAAGAAAGAATGTATATTTACTATAATAATGTGGATAAGACATGAACATAGCATAAGCATAACATTCATATCATGCATGTCATATTTAATTACCAAGCATTAAAGAAAAACTATCTTCATCTCCAGTCACACCATTGCAACTCAACCGCTAATTCAGACAAGATCTCAAAAGAAAAGGGCAATGGAACAATTGGAACAGAACCAGGCCGCCCTTCGTGAGGAAATGACCCAACTAAAGGGTACTGTTGAAGACCTCCAGGGAGGAATGGCCCAAGTGCTGAGCTTCATGAAAGACCTCAAAGATAAGCAAGACAAAGCTAAGGAAGTTCATGATCAGTATGAAGAGATACCTAAGGATGGCAACCCATTGTTAGGATATGTTAAGGGTCATGACCCTCACAAGGCAAAAGCTCACTCCTCAAAAAGGGTTATTACAACTCATGAAGAGGGGGAGGCCTCTCAAGAAGGATTTATCCCTACTACTCAGAAAGAAGGGACGCCTCGCACAGTTCGCATTCCAATCAACAATCCGCTTAGGGATGAGGACTACTTGGATCTGCAGTATGGGGACACTAATGACACAGATCAAGTCCCTCAACCAAAGATGACCTCTGCTGATTCTGGGGAGAATTCCAAGGAGAGTGAACAGATCAAGGCGCTGGAAGAAAGGATGAAAGCAATGGAAGGATATGATGTCTTCGATGTGGATACTTATGAAATGAGCTTGGTGCCGGATTTGACTATTCCTCATAAATTCAAGATACCCGATTTTGAAAAGTACAAGGGACTCTCTTGTCCGAAGAGCCACTTGCGCATGTATGTACGAAAAATGGCTGCTTATGCTCATGATCAAAAGTTGATGATGCATTTCTTCCAAGATAGCTTGAGTGGAGCATCGGTTGACTGGTATATGCAATTAGAGAAGTCTCACATCCGAAGCTGGACCGACCTTGCTAATACGTTCCTAAAACAATATAAATACAATCTGGACATGGCACCCGATCGGATGCAACTCCAAAATTTGTCACAAAAAAAAGAGGAATCGTTCAAGGAGTATGCACAGAGATGGAGGGAAATGGCCTCCCGAGTCCAACCTCCCCTGTTGGAAAAAGAACTCGTAAAAATGTTTATGGCTACATTACAAGGGCCATACTACGACAAAATGGTAGGGAGTGTGTCCTCAGGGTTTTCAGATTTAGTGGTTATTGGTGAAAGAATAGAAGACGGAATTAAGAGCGGGAAAATACAAGGAGCATCATCTAACTCCTATCAGGCAAAGAGGCCTACCCCCAACTTCACAAAGAAGAAGGAAGGAGAGACTAATGCTGTAGGGCATCAGGAGAACAGACCCCCCATATCATATCCACCACAACAAAACCGGTTTCCGGGAGGACAAAGGAGATTCGATCCGCTACCTACTTCCAAGAAAGAAATTCTGAAATATTTAATAAATGAATCCTTGGTAGAAGTTAGGCCACTGCCACCTCTTCCTCCAGGCAAGGTTACACCCAACTACAAGCCGAATGAAAGGTGTGAATTTCACGCCAATTCTCCTGGACATACCTTGGAGAAATGTTGGGCCTTTAGACACATAGTCCAAGATCTGATTGAGTCAGGGGCAATCGCCTTTGACAAACCCAATGTGAAAACAAATCCGATGCCACACCATGAAGGCGCAGTCAATGCAATAGAAATTGTCAATGAGCAAGAGTTGGTTCAACAACGGAACTCCCCCATAGATGCCCTTAAGAGGTATCTTCTTATAAAGGGGTTTGTCCTAGAACACAACGAAGCTTTCAAAGACACTTTGCAGAGACTCACGGATCAAGGATTGATCCAATTGGAGGAACACCCTGAAGAGGAATATGTGGCGATGGTGGAAAGAAACGAGCCTTTAATAATACCCGCACAAGGGGCAAGAAAGCCATTAATCATCCCGTGCTCAAGGTCACCAGTGATGATACCTACGCAAGAGCATACCAAGATCATCCCAATCAGAGGACCATATCCTTTGGACAAGATGAAAGCGGTACCATGGGAATATGAGACCGATACTAATACTGCAGTATCAAGCATCGTTGGACCTGGAGGTATGACCCGTAGTGGGCGCATATTCAAAACTGCGCAAGTACAACCAACGTCTAGTGGAAACTTGACACAATCTGGAGAACAAGTTGTCACGAGATCAATTGACGAGGCTGAACCTAAGGATAAAGCAACTTCTAATAAGGATGCTGAGGAGTTTCTCGCTCTGATTAAGAAGAGTGATTATAGAGTGGTAGATCAGTTGCAACAGACACCGTCTAAGATATCGCTCTTATCACTATTGATACACTCGGAGAAACATCGAGATGCTCTGATGAAGATCCTAAACGCTGCCCATGTAACTAAGGACATCACAGTCAATCAATTTGACGGAATGGTGGCCAATCTAACTGCTGGGGCATGCCTAGGTTTCAGTGACAATGAGCTACCCCTACAAGGAAAGTCACACAACAAAGCCTTGCATATCTCCATGCAATGTGGGAAGGCTCACCTAGCTAGAGTTTTGATCGACACAGGGTCATCTTTAAATGTGATGCCAAAAGCAACACTTGACAAGATAGCCTTAGAAGGACTGGTGGTCAGACCAAGTCGCCTGGTGGTAAAAGCATTTGATGGATCACAGAGCCCAGTATTAGGAGAAGTGGATTTACCGGTTGTGATTGGTCCTCACACTTTCTGCATCAATTTCCAAGTGATGGAAATTGAGCCAGCTTATACCTGCCTGCTAGGGCGTCCTTGGATTCACGCAGCTGGGGCAGTCACCTCCACCCTCCATCAGAAATTAAAGTTTGTGAATGGGAACTCCATAGTGACTATCAATGGAGAAGAGGATATATTTGTCAGCAATCTAAACTCATACAGATATATTGAGGCTGGAGACGAAGCATTGGGTACCGCATTTCAAGCTCTAGAAATTGCAACTGCTATCACACTACCAGTGGAGAAGATAAGAAGGGCGGTAACCTCATGGAAAGACCTACAAGACGCAGATACTAAAGGCTGGGGCAAGCTGCCAGAAGTTCTGGAGAAGAAGGATCGCCTGGGGTTAGGATACCAACCCACCAGGGTCACAAGCATTAAGAAAGAAGAACGACCATTTCCCCCAATAATGCAAACTTTTGTGACTGGCGGGTATGAACATGTGGCTATGGTGTCCAATCAGGACTCTCGAGAAGGGACGTCCAATTTCATTCGAGAGATCAGGCCAGGAGAACAGCTTCAGAATTGGACAAGCCTGGAGATACCGGAGATAGTTTTCATTTCGAAGTAATTTGCTTTTGTGTGTTTTATTCCCTTTTTTTAAATAAAGAAAAACAATAACGCTCATGCCTCGCCCGAAGCATAGAGCTAGTTTGTAAGGGCCCCATTTACTTTCAAGTTCGAAGTTTATTAATAAAATTGTCTTTGCATTTTGGTATTGAAAATATTGTCTTTTCTCGCATTTATTCCTTTTCCATTTCTGAAAATGACGAATAAATTTCTTGCACAAACAAAGCACGTTCACATCTGCATACTAAAAGAAAACAAACATAAAACATGTGCAGATCACTTTCTGACACCACCGATAATAATACTGCTGAGACTCTATACAAACTCGAGGCTCTCGCTAATCAGGCTGAAGAAGGGGATGAGGAAGACGATGAACCTCCGGAAGAGTTGTCAAGGTTAGTGGATAAGGAATCCAAAAGCATGCTCCCTCCACAAGAGGCCATTGAAATCATAAACTTGGGAACGGATAAAGAACCCAAGAACATTAAGATTGGGGCAACGCTAGGTAAGGACGTAAAAGCAACGCTAATCAAGCTCCTCCACGAGTACGCAGAAATTTTTGCTTGGTCATACCGTGACATGCCGGGGTTGGATACAGACATCGTGGTACACAGGTTACCTCTCAAAGAAGGATGTGCGCCGGTCAGGCAAAAGCGCAGAAGGGTTCGACCAGATATGGATAGTAAGATTAGGGAAGAGGTGCTCAAACAATTTGATGCAGGGTTTCTTGCTGTAGTTGACTACCCACCATGGATTGCAAACATAGTGCCAGTTCCTAAGAAAGACGGGAAGGTGCGCATGTGTGTAGACTACAGGGATCTAAATAAAGCAAGTCCAAAAGATGATTTCCCACTTCCACATATAGATATCTTGGTGGATAATACAGCACAAGCTTCAGTGTTCTCTTTTATGGATGGTTTCTCCGGGTATAATCAGATTAAGATGGCTCCCGAGGATATGGAAAAGACTACCTTCATGACCTCTTGGGGCACTTTTTGCTACAAAGTAATGCCATTCGGGTTGAGAAATGCAGGGGCAACATATCAAAGAGCCATGGTCACATTATTCCATGATATGATCCATAAAGAGGTCGAAGTATATGTAGATGATATGATTGCCAAGTCTCGCACTGAAGAGGAGCATATTACAAATCTACATAAGTTGTTCGAGCGCTTAAAGAAGTACAAGTTAAGGTTAAATCCGAACAAGTGTACGTTTGGTGTAAGGTCGGGAAAGTTGTTGGGATTCATTGTAAGCCAACGAGGCATAGAGGTTGATCCTGACAAAGTAAAAGCCATACAAGCAATGCCCGTCCCGAAGACAGAAAAAGAGGTACGAGGTTTCCTGGGTCGATTGAATTACATCTCAAGGTTCATTTCACATCTAACAGCTACATGCGAGCCTATATTCAAACTACTCAGGAAGGATCAACCTATCAAGTGGAATGACGATTGTCAAGTAGCCTTCGAAACCATAAAGAACTACTTGCAGGAACCACCTATACTCTTACCTCCCGTACCCGGAAGGCCGCTAATCATGTACCTCACAGTACTCGAAAAGTCTATGGGGTGTGTACTGGGGCAACAGGATGAAACAGGCAGGAAAGAACACGCCATCTACTACCTCAGTAAAAAATTCACGGATTGCGAATCTCGGTATTCACCATTGGAAAAGACATGTTGTGCCCTAGCATGGGCCTCCCAACGTCTAAGGCAATATATGCTGAACCACTCCACATGGCTGATATCGAGAATGGATCCTTTGAAATACGTGTTCGAAAAACAGGCTCTCACGGGTAGAATTGCAAGATGGCAAATGTTGTTGTCCGAATACGACATACAGTATGTAACTCAAAAAGCAATAAAAGGGAGTGTATTGGCAGAACATCTTGCTCACCAACCCCTCGAGGAATACCAATCTATGAAGTTCGACTTCCCCGATGAGGATGTTATGCTAGTAAGAGACTATGAAATACCAGGACCCGACGAAGGACCTGAACCGGGTTTGGTATGGAAACTCATGTTCGACGGTGCCTCAAATGCACTAGGACATGGCATAGGGGCAGTATTGACATCTCCCGATGACCGACACTTACCCTTCACTGCAAGACTGTGTTTCGACTGCACCAACAACATTGCAGAATACGAAGCATGCATATTGGGATTAGAAGCTGCAATCGACCTAAGGATCAAACTCCTCGATGTATACGGAGACTCGGCATTGGTAATCCATCAAGTCAACAAAGAATGGGACACTCGAGATGCAAAACTAATCCCATACCGAGACCTTATACTGGAGTTGACGGCTGAATTTGATACTATCACTTTTACTCATATCCCGAGGGAAGAAAATCAAATAGCCGACGCGCTAGCAACGCTCTCCTCTATGTTCAAGGTGACCTGGCCGAACCATGAACCACGGATAACTGTTAGACACTTCGACGAACCTGCCTATTGTCTCACGATTGAGGAGCAGTCTGACAACGAACCATGGTACCACGACATTAAAAAGTACTTGGAAAAACAAGAATACCCGGAGAATGCCTCGACAATTGATAAAAAGACATTGAGGAGACTTGCATCCAAGTTCTTCTTAAGTGGAAGCATCCTGTACAAAAGGAACTATTATTCAGTGTTGTTGAGGTGTGTAGATAAGAACGAGGCCAAGGAGATTATCAGGGAGGTACATGAAGGAACCTTCGGAACTCATGCAAACGGACATTCAATGGCTAGAAAAATACTGCGAGCAGGGTATTACTGGTTAACAATGGAGGCCGACTGTTTCCAATATGCAAGGACCTGTCACAAGTGCCAGATCTACGCTGACAAGGTGCACGTACCACCAAACCCGTTGAACGTTCTGAGTTCACCATGGCCATTTGCAATGTGGGGAATCGACATGATAGGGATGATAGAACCTAAAGCTTCGAATGGACACCGATTTATATTGGTTGCCATAGACTACTTCACCAAATGGGTCGAAGCTGCCTCATACACCAACGTGACGAGACAAGTAGTCACTCGGTTCATCAAGCATAATATCATATGTCGGTATGGGGTTCCAAGTAGGATTATCACCGATAATGGGTCGAATCTGAACAATAACATGATGAGAGAGCTGTGCGAGGAGTTCAAGATCGAACACCACAATTCTTCACCATACAGGCCTAAGATGAATGGCGCTGTCGAAGCTGCAAACAAAAATATCAAAAAGATAATACAAAAGATGGTGAAAACATACAAGGATTGGCACGAAATGCTTCCCTTCGCCCTACACGGTTACAGAACCTCGGTGCGTACATCTACAGGGGCAACCCCCTTCTCCCTAGTCTACGGTATGGAAGCTGTCCTCCCAATCGAGGTGGAGATCCCGTCACTAAGAGTCATAGCTGACACAAAGTTAGAAGAATCGGAATGGGTAAAAACTCGTTTTGATCAGCTTAATCTCATTGAAGAAAAGCGACTGACAGCTTTGTGTCATGGACAACTCTATCAGAAGAGGATGAAAAAAGCGTTTGACAAGAAAGTCCGACCTCGAACCTACAAAGAAGGTGATATTGTCCTCAAGAAGATACTGTTACCTCGACTCGATGCCCGTGGCAAATGGACACCTAACTACGAAGGGCCATACATTGTAAAAACAGTGTTCTCGGGAGGGGCATTAGTCCTCACTACAATGGATGGGGATGAGCTACCGCACCCAATCAACTCAGACGCGGTCAGAAAGTACTATGCCTAGCAAAAGCAGGATTACCGGACATAAGCCGAAGGCAAACTACGAAGGATAGGGTATCGTGCAATCATCTACTTATGAAGTCGAAGGATTATTGGGGCCCTCGATAACAAAAAAGAGCAACGGCAGTATTAATATCATTTCTATTTGTCATTTTCTTTCTTCGCATTTCTGTACACTCGCCAATTCAAGGCAATATCAATAAAATTTCTTTTTTTTGCATACTGCGCTTCATTTCTAATTTCAGTACCAGTTGCAAAGGATAATTTATTTTCATAAACTTTAACATGGATTTAACATGAGAAACTTGTAAACTTGCAACACAAGAGCAAAAAGACAAAATCTCCGAAAGGCTACACACGCCTTGCACTGGTGTTACCCCAGGTTGACCCTTTCACAAAAAAAAGAGAGGTCGGCCAGTCATCCGAATACGAACTGAGCCAGAGTTCACAAACAATTCAAAAAAAAAAGAGGTTAAACAAAGGCAACGGGTGATAAGGAGATGAGTGGTAAAGAGATAAGGTGTTAGGGTTATCATACATACATCATTGCACACATTCGTCAGTATACATACAACATATACATGTGTAAGCATTCACACATACGCATTATACAATCGACAGGGGCATGTGCATAACGCATAAGCATGATGCATGCGCATTTACAAAACAAAATTCTATTGGTGGTACAGGTAAATTCTGCGATAGCATTCGTAGATAACCCTGATAATATAGGTAAATTTCACGATGACACTCGTGAATAACCCTATTGGTGGTACAGGTAAATTCTGCGAGAGCATTCGTAGATAACCCTGATAATATAGGTAAATTTCACGATAACACTCGTGGATAACCCTATTGGTGGTACAGGTAAATTCTGCGATAGCATTCGTAGATAACCCTGATAATATAGGTAAATTTCACGATAACACTCGTGGATAACCCTATTGGTGGTACAGGTAAATTCTGCGATAGCATTCGTAGATAACCCTGATAATATAGGTAAATTTCGCGATAACATTCGTGGATAACCCTATTGGTGGTACAGGTAAATTCTGCGATAGCATTCGTAGATAACCCTGATAATATAGGTAAATTTCACGATAACACTCGTGGATAACCCTATTGGTGGTACAGGTAAATTCTGCGATAGCATTCGTAGATAACCCTGATAATATAGGTAAATTTCACGATAACACTCGTGGATAACCCTATTGGTGGTACAGGTAAATTCTGCGATAGCATTCGTAGATAACCCTGATAATATAGGTAAATTTCACGATGACACTCGTGGATAACCCTATTGGTGGTACAGGTAAATTCTGCGATAGCATTCGTAGATAACCCTGATAATATAGGTAAATTTCACGATAACACTCGTGAATAACCCTATTGGTGGTACAGGTAAATTCTGCGATGACATTCGCAGATAACCCTGTCAGTACAGGTGAAATTGCTAGAACTATAGCAAACAATCCTATTGGGGTCCACAAATTACGGAAACTTACTAGAACTATAGTAAGTGGGAGTTCACAAACTACGGAGGCTTGCTGGCCATAGCAAGCCAATTACACAACCAACAAAAGATCCTCGCTATGTAAGACTCAGGCTTTAGCAGGAGACTTCTCTTCATCCATACCCAAACTCAAGGTAAATTTAAGGGTCTTCCAGTATTTAATAACTCTTCGATCGGAACGACGCGAGGTCTACACCCCTCTTGTCACCCAATCCAAGGTAATTAAATAGGGGCAGCTGTCATACCCCAAAATTTACCTCCCACACTTTTCTCATAACAAAAGCAAGGTTCAAACCTCAAGGCATGGCTCATTCACATAATCCAGATAATTCACAGGCAACTGATCCAAATTGAAAGGTCAATCATAATCAAGGCATGATCCAAAATTTAACCATTGGGCAAATATCAAGTATGGGGCGCATAACCATCATTTGATCAAGAACTGATCATGATTCCAATAATAGAAACTCAGAGATGAGCAAATATGGAAAGGCTCAAATTAGGGTTTCTTAGGAGAAAGTCAACCCAACTTTGACTGAGCATAACTTTCACATGGAACATCAGAAATTCCCCACTCAAAGCCTATTTTGAAGGAAATTGAATCCTCTACAACTTTGTGTCTCACAAGCCAGGGCTAAAAATGCTTCATTTAAGAGATACAAAGCAAAAGATTACAGGTCATTTTCAGGCATCCTTCAAAAGTAGTTTTTTCCCAAAAGAGGTATGATCAAGATAAAAGCTTCGAATGAGAAAAATGTTCCAAAGTGGCTTATAGAGGACCTCTTGAGGTTTCTAAAAAGTATTAGAACTCCCGCATAGCTTAAAATTGAGTGAGATATGCTTGATCAAAGTTAGGTGATTTTGAGGGACCAAATGTGAAAAAGGAGGGTTCAAAAGGAGAAATTTTGCAAATGGGCCTATGATTTTATGGTACAAACTTGATCCACAAGCCATTATCTTGTCCAAAACAAAAGGGCACGAAATTTATCAAATTAATTGATTTAATATATTTTTTATTTCATTTTTATGATTTAATTAAGTATAAAATCAAATATTATGAACAATATTCATAGAGGCCAATTTCAATCAGTATTAATGGCAAAATATATTGTTAATTTCGTGCATAATCAATATGGAAAGACCAAATGCAAATCATGACCAAAATAGAAAGATTTTTATTCAAGAAAAAAATCAAATTTCTCAATCATGGCAAGGTTGGATTCAAGAGATGTTTGGGCTTTTTTTTTCTAAACCTAAATCATTCCCTATAAGTAAAGGAGGTCGTGCACATGAATAAGGATTGAAAATTGGCTGCAGAGGTGAACATTGCAAGAACTCAAAATTCTTCAAAAAGAGTGAATTCGGTTTTGAAGATTCAAGCAGTTTCAACGAGATTTAAGAATTGCAAAAGGTTCCTTGAAGAATTTGGAACGAGTCTGGATAGGTGCACTACATCAACAACCCCAGAAAATCCTCCGATCTGTCAAAGTAAGTGGTTCTGAAACTTGGATCGATTCGAACAATTCATGCATCCTCACATGTTTTTAATGATATATTATGATTAGTTATGATGCTGTGATCGTTTCTGGGTCATTCGTTTGAAGTTTATGCGTTTAGAACGAGTTCCACCATTAGAGTCCGTTTTGAGTTCTAGGGTTCCAATTTGGGGTTTTGCTATAGAGGTGAAATTAAGCCAAATCGAGGGTATAGCTATGTTCGCAGGGTTGATACGAACATGATAGGTGGGTCGCGAAATATTTATATGTTGTGAGGTCCTAATCGCTATTTTTTCAAGTCTGATTGCTACAAGCAGTTTTCGTAGCAAATCCATAGCTAATGTTACAGGTTTTTTTGCTGTTTGGTTGGGGAAGACGATGAGCTGGCATCGTCTGGTTCGCTAGTTTGAATTTCGCGCGCGTGATTTTTTCCGTTTAGTGTCTTTTATTTTATTTATTTTACTGAACGCATATAATAAACAAGCGCTTCGCTTGGTTGAATTGGTTGTGGAACGCGTTTGGGAGTGGAGGGTCGCAGGTTCGAGCCCTCCCTCCAACACTATATTTTTATGAGATCCTTGTTTCAGATCCAGTGCACGCGTGACTAGATAGAGCACCATGCGCCTTCAGATCCTCACCACTGAACCATCACTAATTGTAGATCTGACGCCCCAGATCTAGTCCCCATGCTATAAACCTCAAACCAACCACATTGAATCTAAGCCTAATTAACTAATTCCATTTAATTAATATATTTGTTTTTTTTATTAATTCTTTTATATAATTAATTATGTATAACAATTATTTTTGTAAATTAAAAATATTATTTGATATTATTATTAAAAATTATAATTTGTTATTCGTGCCGATTAAATCGATTAATCGCTATGGTTAACAATATTTTTTATTAAAATGTTATTTAATTAAATATAATCAATTTCTATTATTTTGGTTAAATGGTTGCAATTATTTTATTGATTGTGATGATTAATCGACTTCCCTTCGATCTAATTTGTTACTCTTCTTAATCGAATCAATCGATTGCGAGGGGTAACAATGCATTTAAAATTCTATGAAATTATAAAAATATACCTTAATTCATTATTAGTGATAATCGAATCAATCGATTAAAATTGGTAGTGATGCAAATTTCAAATCTTTTAACTATGGTGATTGAATCAATCGATTATCGCGGTTAATAGTGCCAAATCAGGGTTGTACGCCCCAAATCCTAATAATTCTAAATTCCCTTCAAACTACAATTACAAACCCAAACTGCGATAGGCCGACCAAAAAGCCTCTAAAAACCATATCAAATCAAATTCCAACTCTAAATGGCGTACAACTCTTCCCGAACTACGTAGACTCTGATCCTCCCTAAGGAGGTACGTAGGCACTTGGCAACAAGGCGAGTCCCCCTCTTCAAAATCTCAATCGTGTCCTAAAATTCTGTTTGCCACATTTCTCCCTAATTCCTGCCATGCAACCCTAATCTTTGACTGTTAGCCTTTAGGAAAGGGCTGAGGGTGCCTCATACCTTCCCTCAGCCTGATTATAATAACTTACCCTCAATCTCTTATCTGCGTAGGGTTCCTATTCGCCCTTCAGAATAGGTGGCGACTCGAAAGCTTAAATTTTTTAGGCAGGTTGCTACACTAATCATAAGATAAAATATCTGAATTGAACCACCTGATTGTGCCACACACACCTTTAGGGTAATTCCTCTTGTTGCCTTATACTGTTGCCTTAATTGTTGCCTGTTGCCTCTAATTGTGCTAAATAGTCAAAGTCCCTCGATCCCGAGGATACCTCAAGCAATGTTGCCTTCAAAGTTATTGAAACTCCCTCGAAGCTGCCTCGGTAAAAATATGATGATTGTCCCAAATTGCTGAGGTATCCTCGCATGATGCCTAAAAAATAAAATGACTATTATATCATTCCCTTAGACTACCTGCCCTCTTTGTGGCAAGGGACAGTCTTATGGCGAACGATATTCTCGATGACCCTTCACATCCAATTGAAAGACTTCCTGCCCTATCATGGTATGGATAGATCCTTTCGCCCGAAAGACTAAAAGAACAATTTTTCTAACTTAGGGTAGTTGCTACTAATTGCTTGCTCTAAAATTCAAAATTACTTTGTACGCCTCTTTTCAAAATCAAATTCAAAAAGACTACGCTTATTTACAAGCTAAAGTTCTTCTTCAAAATCTTTTCAAACGAATTCGAACAAACAAGTGAGCTAAGCAATTAAGAGCCCATGGATGCAAAGGGTGCCTTACACCTTCCCTTTGTATAACTTACCCCCCGAACTCAAAATCTTTTTAAAAGGTCTTTTCCTGTTCTTTTAGCTTTTCTATAATTGGATAAAATAAAAGTCGGTGGCGACTCTTGCTTACCGCAACATTTCGATAAAAAAGTCAGTTCACCGTATGACATCGATCAACTGACAAGAGCTGACAAACCCTCTCCCCTTTCAAACGTAATTTTTTCAAACTCAATCACAAACTCAAACATTTTTGGCCAATGATTTAATATGAGGCCCCTTTTAAAAAAATTTTGTTTTGGCCAATGATGAACATCTGAGGCTTCTGTTGAATTTTAATGTTTTTTTATGTTTAAAGGTTTTTAGCCAATGATGCATTGAGGAGGCTGTATTTTTATGTACTATACATATATTTTGGCTTAGCCTTGGTCATTGTTGTCTTGATCTGACAATGACCATATCAAAACCTTTTGAGTATTTTATTAATTAAAATGAAATAAGATTTATTTGGCTAAAGGGTTTCAACCATCTTATTGGTTGCGATGATTAGCCTATTTTCTCTAAAAATTCGTTATTATTTATAGTCGAATCTATCGATTACGAGGGATAGCGATAAAAATTAAATAATTAATTCTATAAAATATATTTATTTGTTATTAGTGATAATCGAACCTATCGATTAGAATTGGTAACAATACCTGCCGTTTATCAAAACTGAGATTTACCCTTTTGGGCAAAGGCTAACTTTTTTTTAAATCTAATAGTGAACAATTGTCAAATCTTTTTTTTATAAAACCTAAACCTAAAGATTAAATGGGTCCCCTTGAGTAAAAGGGAGGCAAAGGGTGCCTAACGCCTTCCCTTTGCCTAATTTACCTACTTACCCAAATATCTCTTTTTTAAGGGTTTCTCACTTGCCCAAATAAAGTGGGTGGCGGCTCGTTTAAACGTAAATTTTTAGGCAGGTTGCTACAGATGTGACTTCATCATCATCAACCACTACATAGTTTTTAAGTCTTACTGTAGGAACTATAGTTCTCTGAGGTCTTTGGCTTATGCTAGCCACACCCTCGTCGACTTCTACTTCGATTGTGACGGGATTGTCAGCAACTGCTTTAACTTCGATCGGAGTGTAATCGACAAGAATTTATTTGTCGATGCCATAACACATAAAAGGCTTGTTAATTACATCACAAGAATTCCAATCCCAATTAGAAATTTTATCAATTACAATATCTCAGTGCATCACTGCTGAAGCGGTAAAGCGGCAAGCAACAAAAGTTTTGGAAGTATTTATCCGGGAAATTATCGTGTCCACAGAGATTAGTGCTACTGAACTGCCGTTCGACAGATTCTGAGTTCTTGAGTTTGGGTTAAATGGGTTTTAAGTAAATATGAAAATTTTAACTTATGAACACAAAAGAATTTCATTAGTTGGACAATAGAGACTCTCTAGATTTGAAACTCATATACCCGTTAAATACTTAAACTTACTACTCAGTTGAAATCAACCTAAACTACTAATCAACATCATCATGTATCGCTCACACGGAGGTTATGTCTAACGCAAAGTGAGACAACGACTGTATTACTCGTGTCGACGATCTCTCAGCACAACACGAGCAACACGGAAGCATTAAGAATCGACACTAAAGTGAATATTAAGTTCTAATCTATATCTAGAGTTAAAACCCAATAAACGTTCTTCCTAAACCCGGATTCGAATCATCCATCTCTACAACAATCCAAACCCGCATAGAGAAAGCAATCACTAATGAAGATTTGTAATGAAAGCATTAAACAACACCATGAGCAATAAATATACATATAAACAAAGCAAACTTACAACAAAACCCCAACATAAATGGTTACAAAGAGAAGAGGAAGAGAAGAAACCCCAATTTCTCGCGGTGTCAAACACGATCCATTAATCTCCCGACTCCGGATCATCCATGAGCAAGCCATAAATGTTGTTTTCTAAGCTCTAATGTACAAAAAATGAAGGTGGTGACTTTGGGAACAAATACCCCAAAACCATAACCTAAAAAATGTGTTTTCCACCTATTTATGCAATTTTGGATCCGGTGTAGCTCGCGTCGCGCGCAAGAGGGCGCGCCGCGCGCTGACTGCTGTCTTGAAAAAATCAGCTTTAGTGTTTTGGCCATAACTTGAGAACCGTAACTCCGATTTGCGCCCGGTTCGAAGCGTTGGAAAGCTTATTAAATTTCCTATCTAACAATGACAACATATCAACCAAATTGATGATTTATTATTCTTTGGTTTTGAGCCTTATTCGTTGATGCGCTTGTTCCATTGTTCAAAATCGCGCGTTTGAAGCCGTGTCTTCGACACTTTATTTCTCATGCTCCAAATACGCATCAATACCTAAAAATGAATAGAAAACTACCAAAAAGTATGAAAGTATATGAAAATACAACTATTCACAAAGTATACATATTTATATACAAGGCGGGGAATTATTCAAACGGTATTAACAAAAAGTATCGATAAGTGCCACTATTTACATACAAAAAATAACTACATTTTGACACTTATCAATCACTATAATTTCATTAATTGGATTGACTAACCTGTATGCACCTGTTTTATGATATCCTACTAGAATCATAGGTTCACTTTTGTCATCGAGTTTTCCTTCTTCTTGCATCAGAAACACAATTATAACAAATAAAGTCAAGCACCTTCAGATGACTTATTGATGGTTGTTTTCCACTCCAAACTTTTGTAGGAACCTTGTTCTTTCTTTCTAGGATAACTATTCAATATATAGACAACGGAGGTGGCTGCTTCACCCCATAAGGATTTTGGAAGATTTTTCTGTTTCAACATGCATCTCTCCATATCCAATGTGGTCCTATTTCCTCTTTATGTTATTCCATTTTATTGAGGAGTATAAGGAGCAATTACCTCGAGATCAATACCATGTTGTGCATAGAATTTTTCAAATATATTGGATGTGTATTCTCCACCTCCATCTGTTCGCAGAACCTTGATCTTGTTTTCACTGTGGTTTTTGACAAGCATCTTGAATCTCTTAAATATTTCAAATACTTTCTCCTTTCGCTTAATCACATAGATCCAACGCTTTCGAGTATAGGCATTAGCAAATGAGATAAAATACGTATTTTCACCAATGGTATGCTCCTCAAACGGATGACATACATCTGAATGTACAACTTTGATTATGCAAGAGGATCTCATTAGCATAGTCGAAACAAAATTCTTTCTGGATTGTTTCGCTACTAAGAAACCTTCACAGAGTTGATATGCCAGTTACCATCTTGAGTGATCAGTTGATTGAGTGACCTAAAGTTTAGATGACCAAACATCAAATGCCACAACCAACTATTCTTGTGGTCGACAACTGTTTTCAGACATTATACCTCAGTCGAACTGATCATGGTCTTAAATGTCTTATTCTTCGACAGAGGATATTTCAAGACCAAATTATTCTGAGTGTCGAATAGTTCCAAGGTTCCACCTTTCATAACCACTAAGAACCTTTTTTTGACCAATTGTCTAATACTTACCAGATTGCACTTTATTCCATGTACATATAGTACATCTTTGATCATAGTTTTTGCTCTATTGAATAACTATGTTTCCAGTACCTTCTGCTTGCAACAAGCTATTATCAACAAGTCTGACCTTGCTCTTCTCTAGCTCGTTGAAATCTTCCAACCACACTTTCTTTGGTGTTGACATGGTCATTTGCAACTACAACCATAACTATCATATCTTCATAATCATTTGAATCTTGGTGTGCAAGGTTTGCTCCTTCGTCCTTGCCTTTGGTCGCTCTCTTGTCTTTCTTGTACCAAAAATTCTTAGCCAGGTGATCCCACTTTTCACAATTATAGCACTGCACACCCTTTTTCTCTTCTTTGTCTTTTTTATAGGAGTTTTCTTCTTCTCTTTTCGAGGATTCAGAAGCCCTATCATTGACCTTATGCTTTTGAGAGTTCGACCAAGACTTCTTGCTCTGAGTCTTGTCTACTTTACCTTTGAACTTGTTGGAACCACCATGCCTCTTTCATGTCTGAGCCTGTAGTGTTTGAATCGAATCTTGAACCCTTTTTCTTTCGACAATCCTCATCTCATGTGCCTCGAACGAACCAACCAAATCTTCCAATTTTAGGGTTTCAAGATTGTTGGATTCTTCAATAACTACGAAAACGTGATCAAAACGTGTCAGTAAGGGTTTCACCACAACTTTTTATTAGATGAACAAGATTCTGCACCTTCGACACATAGCCTGCAATCTTTTCTTCTTCTCTCATCTGCAGTAATTCATACTGCCTTTGCAAAGTCTACAAATTGACAGTTTTAATCTTCTCACCTCCTTCTTAATACTTGACAAAAATTTCCCATGCCTCCTTCGCCGATTCAACATGAGAAATCTGATCAAAGTTTGTCACATCTACCGCCCACTAGATATAATACACCGCCTTGCAATATTTCTTCTTCACATCCTTGTGAATGACTCTCTGAGCATCGGTTACATTTTTAGCAAGCTTAGGGACGTCATTGTTGACCACTTCTAGGTTTCATGGAAACCGAACAACGATTGCATTTGTTTTCTGCATCGGGTCCAATTTTTGCCGTCCAAAATTGAAAGAGAATTCGGAATGCCATTAGTACCATTCATCTCTGCAGCACCCGCGGTTCACGATCCCTAAAAACACAACATCAATGTGAAGTTCTTGAAAACACGATCAATAAACGAACTGCAAATTCGAGATACCAATTTGTTAGTGCGTGAGACACTTTGGATGAGATAATGAATAAAAAAGAAGTATTGAAAATAAAATTTATTATTGAATGTATATTTAAAATTGAATTACAAATAAATATATATATATATATATATATATATATATATATATATATATATATATATATATATATATATATATATATATATATATATATATATATATATATATATATATATATATATATATATATATATATATATATATATATATATATATATATATATATATATATATATATATATATACTAGTAAATAATTAACTTTCAGGTCAAGTAATTAATTTGGGTTTTTATTTAGGTTTCAGAAACTAATTTGGGTTTTTATTTAGGCTTCACAACTTGGATTATATTTCAACCCTCATAGAGTTAATTGAATAACCATCATTATTAATAGCATTTTCTTCATTTAATTTGGGTAAGATGTCCAACTGTCCGCCCTATATTGTTGTACTAAAAGATTGTTAGTTATTATAATTCTAAACAGCTCTAACGAGCTTCAGCTGGAAAGGAATGAGGCCAAGTTGGTAGCTGCCAAAGCTTCACGGGTAACTTCGCTTTCTCGTTAATTTATATAACTGATGGTTGGTGGCTTGGTGTGCTGTGAGATTGAACCTTTACAAATTTATGAGTAATTCCGAAACACATATAGTTAGGTGCTGTTTGCTGCTCGTGTATATATATATTTGTACAATTGATAAACAGAAATTCACATGATCTTTCACTTGTTTCACATACGTACCTTTGCTTTAAAGCCAGTTCACTTAACACTGGATTGCTCTCAACCAATTTGCACAAGTATGGAACAATAAATCTGATTTTGAGAGTATATATACTACATTAAGTGAATAAAAAAAATTGAATATACTTTAAGTGAAAACAATAATTTCTTGTAGGAGGAATTCTTGGAACTTAATTCGTTATCTCGTGGATAGTTCCAATCTTCTTTGGTGTATTTTAGGAGATTTCGATGATATTCTCTCGCCTGATGAAAAAAAAGGAAGAGTGGACAGACCAAACTGGCTTATTAGTGGCTTCAGACAAGCGGTTCAAGATGTGGGTTGGTAGATATCCTCATGGAAGGGTACACGTTCGCGTGGTTCAAAAGTTTAGAAACGATAAGAGCTGTCGAAGAAAAGTTGGATAGAGCTATGGCAAATAACAATTGGTGTGGGTTGTTTCCAAATGCTAAAGTAAAAAATTTAACAGCTACCACTTCGGATCATTACCCCATTCTTCTTTGTTGTGATCCGTCTTCATCTCATGTTATGGCTCGGAAAGGTTTCAGATTCGAGAATCTGTGGTTGACAGAGTCGGGCTTTAGAGACTTTGTTCAAGAGAGTGGCTTAGTGGTGGTGGAGAATATGACGGTATTATGGATAAAATGGAAGCATGTGGAGAAAGCTTGTTACAGTGGAGTAAAGACAACAGTAACAAGACTAGAAATGAAATAGAGAGCATCAATAGGAAAATTAACATTGTAAGACAGCATGTTGGAGGAGATAATATTAACTATTTCACAGCTCTTAAACGCCGCATGAACACTCTTTTGGTTAAAGACGATATTTTCTGGAAAAAAGAGCAAAAGTGCACTGGTATAAGGATGGTGATTTAAATACGCGCTTCTTTCATATTTCAGCCTCTACTAGGAAGAAAGTTAATACAATTCGATCGCTCACAAACGATAATGGGAAAGTTATAAGTTCATCGGAGGGGATGTGTAAATTAGCTCACGATTACTTTCTTGAATTATTTCAGAAGAAGCCAAGTTCTCGGGATCGGGTTCTTCAAGCTATTAGCATAACCATTTCTACTGAAGATAATGATATGTTGACTAATCCATTTAATATTGCTGAATTTAAAGAGGCTATTTTCTTTATGCAAGCTGATAAAAGTCCGGGTCCTGACGGTTTTTTAATCCCGGTTTCTACCATCAGTTTTGGGATTTATGTGGGGTTGAAATTTTCAACGCTAGCTGCTTATGGCTTGAAAGCAGTATTTTTCCTAAAAAGCTTAATTCGAAAAATATCACTCTTATTCCAAAAGGAGATTCCCAATCTACCATGAAAGATTGGAGACCGATTGCTCTCTGCAATATTTTGTATAAAGTTATAGCTAACGTTCTTGCTAATCGGCTTAAGAGAGTCCTCGACAAATGCATTTTTGATAACCAATCGACTTTTGTGTCGGGAAGATCTATTTTGGACAATGCCATGGCAGCCACTGAGGTAGTTCATCATATGAAGGCTAAGACAAGAGGTAAGGCTGGTGACATAGCTCTTAAACTTGATATTAGTAAAGCTTATGACAAGATTGCTTGGGAGTTGGGACTACCTTAAGGATGTGCTTTCTGCTATGGGTTTCTGTCAGAAATGGATTGGGTGGATTATGCTTTGTGTGGAAACTGTTGATTATTCTGTGGGTGTGAACGGAAATTTGGTGAGTCCGATTGTTCCGAGTAGGGGTTTGAGGCAAGGTGATCCTTTGTCCTCTTATTTATTTATTTTATGCTCTGAAGTTCTTTCAGCCCTTATTAAACAAGCACAAGCGCGAGGGGATATTCACGGTGTCAAAATTTGTAAGAATGCTTCAATTATCTCTCATTTACTATTTGCCGACGATTGTTTTCTTTTCTTCAGAGCAGCTATTAGCGAAGCAAATATGATGAAGAGTAAGAAGCCTCTGGTCAAGCTATCAATTTCCAGAAGTCAGAATTCTATTGTAGTAGAAATATATATTCTATTCTTAAAAATCTTATGGCTGACACGTTAGGAGTTCAAAAAGTTTTGGGTACCGGGAAATACCTTGGAGTTCCCTCTATGATAGGAAGAAACAGGAAAGCTACTTTCAAGTTTATCAAAAATAGAATTTGGAAGAAGATAAATTCTTGGATTAGTCGTAGTCTCTCGCAAGCAGGTAGGGAAACGCTCATAAAATATGTCCTTCAATCTATTCCGACATATATTATGAGTATTTTCTTACTTCCTTCCTTCTTGAGTGGTCATAAAAGAGGTAGTGCTAAAGGTATACATTGGTTATCGTGGGATAGGCTCTCTATGACTAAGAATGTCGGTGGTATGGGGTTCAAAAATCTAAGTGCGTTCAATTATGCCATGTTAAGTAAACAAGCTTGGAGTCTCATGACAAATCCTAACACTCTAGTTTTGCGCCTGTACAAGGCTAGATATTTTCGGAATTGTGCTTTTCTTAAATCAGAGATTGGACATAATCCGAGTTATGTTTGGCGAAGTATCTGGAGTTCTAAATTTATGGTGAGAGGAGGTTATAAATGGATTAATGGTACGGGCGAGTGCATCTCGGTTTAGGATCAAAACTGGTTACATGATAGCTCTGCGGTTACTAATCAGTGGCCAGATAATCTGATGGTGGTAAATCTCAAAGTTTCAGATCTTCTTAGTCCGACCGGTAAACAGTGGAATTTAAATGTGATTCATCCGTTAGTAGGTGGCGGAGTGGCACCAAAAATTGTCAACACTCCTTTATTCGAAGCGGTCCACGAGGATAAAATACTTTGGAAGCTTGAAAAGAACGGCATTTTTCTGTGCGTAGTGCTTATCGTTACTATATTAACGAAGCCATTGACACCTCTCATCTCCGTATCAATGAAAATTGGGATTTAATTTGGAAGATGAAGATTCCTCCAAGAGTCAAGAACTTTCTTTGGCGTTTATGTAGGAATTGTGTGCCTACTAGAATGCGTCTCATTGACAAAGGTGTTGGGTGTCCTGATAGTTGTGTGATTTGCGGGAATGGTTTTGAGAATAATAACCATTTATACTTTCAGTGTCCCAAGAGTATCGTCTGCTGGGAAAAGTAGGACTATGGCACACTATTCAGCAGTTGGTTAGTAATGGTGGAGATTTTATTTCTGTTGTGTTTTCTTTTCTGCGTGTCTCTAATCATGAAAATCAGGCGGTCTTTTCAACTATTATGTGGAGTATATGGAAAAGTAGAAACAATGCTCTCTGGAATCAAATCGAGGAGTCTCCAGATAATATTTGCATGCGATGTTCTCATATTTTATCAAGTTGGAGAGACGCCCATCAAGTCAGAAACATAGCGTCTCCCGTAGAGAAACTGATAACGGTTACTAAGTGGTGTAAGCCACCCTATGGTCGACTAAAATGTAACATTAATGCATCTTTTTCTAATAACAAGGTCGGTATAGGTGCCTGTATCAGAAACGATGATGGGATGTTTATTGCAGCTAGGACAAACTGGTTTTTACCTATTACTGATGTTGATATTGGTGAGGCTCTAAGTCTCTTGGCTGTTATTAAATGGGTATTAGATCTGGGCTATGATAATGTGGATTTCGAGTCGAATTCTAAAATTGCAGTTGATAGTGTGAATATCCCTAAGCCAAACGACTCAGATTTCGACGCTATTACTCGAGTCTGTTATCAGCTCCTGACTCACTCTACTAGGAACTTTCATGTTAAGTTCATTAGAAGACAAGCTAATGAGGTTGCTCATATTTTGGCTAAGGCGGCTCCATTTCATGCTAGTTCTCATATTTTTAACGATGTACCTACATGTATTCACAAACTTATTTTTAATGAAATGGTTTAGTTTCTTGCTGTAAAAAAAAATTGTCAAACAATTGTAACGTTTAAATCTTTAAAGATATTCAATTTTTATTACTTCTTTTTTTTATTAGTTGCTCATGAATGATTGTGTTGAACTTGATCATATATTTCTTTGTTTTACATTAGCAATGTATAACAATTAAGCTAATGAAGATTCATAAATGATTTTAATAAACTAATCATAATGTTTTCACAAAGATTGTCGTGTCTACCGCCGAATGAATACTAAATGCTGCCTTCCAATCCTTCTTCTTAGCATTCTTGTGGGTGGTTCTCTAGACTTCGGCTGCATTATGAGAAAGCATAAGAAATTCAATAGTAACCACTTATAGGGCTTCATGAAAGCCAAACAACGATTACATTTGTTTACTCCATCGGATCGAATTTTTGTCGTCAAGAATTGGAAGAGAATTTGGAATATTGTCAGTGTTATCGTTCATCTTTGTAACGATTGATCAACAACCCACGATCCCGGAAACACGATCACCAACATGTGATTCTTGAAAACTCAATCAAGTTAAGGTTAAGGAAACAAAAAAAGGGGTTTGAATTGAGTTTCAAGAATGAAATTTTTTTACTACCCAACACAATCAAACAAAGAACTTAGAATAAAAATAATTAACACAATATACCTCCAGTCCACCCGTCAAGGTGATTTCGCCTTCTCACAAGGACTTAATCCACTATAACCAAACTTGATTACAACCACAAAGATCTATTGTCAATGTCTTCTTGAGAATTCTGATTATACACTAATCTCTCAAGGAATAACAACTCAAAAGTTGAGATACAAAAAAGTGTGTTTACAAAGTTGCTTCTATAAAGCTAATTACACAAATGAAATACAATGATTAACACAAGTGTTTAAGAGAAAGTGTATGAACAACCTTGATTGATGCTTTTCTATCACACAGAGTTTCAAAATTTTCGTTCAAAAGACTCTTTATAACAAGCAGATGGTTAAGGGACTTCTAGATCTAAAAGACCTTGAAGATAAGTGCAATGATTGCTTGGTTGGAAAATAACACAGAGACAACATACCAAAGCAAGCCAGCTGGAGAGCTATCGAGAAGCTTGAACTAATTCATTCTGACATCTATGGACCTATAACGCCTAAATCAAATGCTGGAAACAGGTACTTCATTACCTTCACTGATGGTTACAGTAGGAAAACATGGATTTACCTCTTACAAGATAAGTCAAGAGCTTTAGAAGCATTTAAGAAATTTAAATCCTTAGTTGAAACTGAATCTAGTTTTCTAATTTAATGCCTTCGAACTGATAGGGAGGTGGATTTACATCATCTGAGTTCCAAGATTTCTCTAATAATCATGGTGTGAAAAGGCAATTAACTGCAGCCTATACCCCTCAACAAAATGGAGTGTCTGAGAGAAAAAATAGAACACTATTTAATATGGTTAGAAGCATGATATCAGCTAGAGGGGTATCTAATAAATTATGGCCTGAAGCTGTAAATTGGGTTGCACATGTAATGAGCAAATGTCCTACACGTGTTGTTAAGGATGTAACCCCAGAAGAAGCTTGGAGTGGAGTAAAGCCTTATGTGCATCGTTTCAGAGTTTTTGGATGTTTAGCTCATGTTCATGTCTCGGATGCTCATAGAAGAAAGACGGATGATAAAAGCATCAATTATGTTCTTCTTGGCATTGGTGAAGAGACAGGGGTATATAAATTGTATAATCCCATAGAGAGAAAAATTGTTGATAGCAAAGATGTTGTTTTTTAAGAATCAAAGGGGTGGAATTGGAACAAGTCAAGTACATCCAAACAAGTTGATCATGTAAGTGATGCTGAAAACACCAATGAAATTTAACTACATGATGACCAATATGGGAATGATGGAGATGATGGGGTTGAAGACAGTAATGGAACCAGTGATGACAATGAAGAGTCAAATGAAGACTCTGGCGAAGAGCATGACAACTCAAATGACTCAGATGGTCCACCTGCAAGGACAAGAAATCCACTCATCTACCTTAAAGACTATGTGACTGATTTGGAAAATATGGAAAATCAGAATGATAACCTCCAGAATTTAGCAATTGCTATGTTTAGCTCCAATGAAGATCCTAGCTCCTATAAAGAAGCAAGTAAGTCAGTCATCTGGAAGAGGGCTATGGATAATGAAATGCAATCTATTGAGGTTAATGACACCTGGAAGCTGACATCCCTTCCACAAGGAGTAAAAACAATAGGTGTCAAGTGGATTTTCAAGACTAAATACAATGAAAAGGGACAGGTAGAGAAGCATAAAGCCAGACTTGTGGTAAAGGGATACTCACAAAGGTATGGAATTGATTATAGTGAGGTCTTTGCTACAGTAGCAAGGTGGGATACTATAAGAGCAATTCTGGCTTTGGCTGCTCATAAACATTGGTGTGTATTTCAGTTAGATGTAAAAAGTACCTTTTTACATGGAGAACTAACTGGCGATGTATATGTGGAACAGCCTTTGGGTTATTACAAGGGTGGAAGTGATCAAGTCTATAAACTCAAAAAGGCATTATATGGTCTAAGGCAGACACTTAGAGCCTGGTACAGTGAGATTGAATCTTACTTCTGTGCAGAAAAATTTTCCAAATGCTCCCATGAACCAACTTTATTTGTCAAATATGGAAGTAAGAGCAAGATTCTTATTGTGAGTTTGTATGTAGATGATCTCATTTACACTGGAAATAATGAAG